>NC_135516.1:4765198-4837698 GCF_051989575.1 Stigmatopora nigra
CTCTTCCCTTGAGTAGAAGCCTTATACACATAGACATGGACAATTTACAAGAATGCTCAGCACTGTGTGTTCTTCTGTAGGGGTGTGCATTTGTGAGTTCTAGAAAGACATTTTCATTAAAATAATAATAATCTTTGTTTTGGATTAGAACTCTCAGATTAGCATTCACACAAATGTATTGTTTTGGGTGTACCGTGGTTCTACAACCCTTAAAGCTAAAACTATAATATATGACTTTTATTTTTAACATTTCTTTTTTATTGTTCTAGCCATAAAACAATGGGCAGCAAGATTCATGCAACCACTCTAGTGCTTATGAAAATGTGGACCAAAATAATATTAAGGGTTCGAATTTTGCATTGGTGAATGGGAGTGTGAATGGCCGTAAATTAATGTTTTTGTTGATTTACTTCCAGAGACATCTCGTGTATTGATGACCCATTTATAGAATGAGTTTAAAGAGAAATTCAAATGTTTCACAACCTATGTTTTTTTTCTGTTTAATTGCTTTCCTTTTTATTGTACTCTCTTACAATGTAGTGACTTAAATGTGGGTATGAATTTGATTCATGTTCAATGAAAAATTGGTTTGAAAATATTGCATTTAAAACGGGATTGTATTTATTTGGACAAGTCATTGATTTATCGTTGTTACTTTCCTCCTGTGTGCAATAACAAAGGATTACAAATTATATTTGCGCATATAAAGGTTGTAGTTTCCTAAGACAAGCTCGTGTTTCTAAAGGTTTATGGTCCGTCAAAATGGGTCATGACTGAGAGCGCTCCCACCCTTGGCCATTTGCTGTATAATGTCAAATTCTATTGTGCAAGGTGGCTGTTATCATTACCAACTAGAGCAGTCTTAATACCAATAAAGTGTACATTGACCTTATTTTTAGTTATTGTTTTGGACAACATATAAATTATGGATAGTATACTCTCTACTAGGCATAGTGTCAGCGATCATGAATAACTCCAGTGAGAAGGGAAATCATTAGTGATCATGTATTCATTTATATGATTCAGGAGGTAGCAATCATTATTTGTGCTAGAAAAAGGACCAAGCATGCCAGAGAAGAGAGAGGGTCCCAATCAAAGGATTCAAACCATTTAAATGCAAAAGCCTAAGGCACAGTTTGGGTGGGCTATTAGTCCATTCATAATGATCCTAGGAAAATGTGAGCCTAGGGTGAGATTAATAATCTTGCTTTCCACAATTTGTCTATATTTTATGTAAAAAAAATGCATGTTTAAACACACTACCTGCACTGACTTTTAAAATCCAATAAAAACGGCAACATTCAATTTTGCAGCATCTACTCAACTCAGTGTGAAATTGACGTGAATTTCAGTGGGCCTGATTGTCAGTGTCAACCCATTAGCTCTCCCCTTTTCCTTTCTTTCCATTACCTTCTTCCTTTTTTTCCATCCTTTCATCACGTTGTCTCTTTCCTCCCTCCTTCACGCATTGTTGCACTTCCCCTTGAGACTTACTTTCATGCATTTTAAAGACTGCCAGCTTTCTGCCATTACAAACAATGGCAGACATCAGCATCTGTATGATGGTCAATGGGCAGAATGACAAAGGCACAGAGGAAAAAAAAGACTGTACCCACAAGCCTAGCCCTTGATTTAACACACCCAGTTCGTTGAATGTGATCTTTATTTTTTAACATTTAACTAAGACTTATAATGGATTCAAAAGACATGACAACGCCTCTTCAATGAACACTTGTATTTGGTGCGCATTGGAACTGTTTGATTAGACTACAACAGGCCCGGACCGGGACCCTAACATCCCCAACACTGGTAAACAATAACTAAAACAAAAAAAAATATTTTCAAAGTTGGTTTACAAACAATATATAATATTTAGTTGAATAAAAGTCAATCGTGTTTGCTCACAGTGGGTCTTATATCCATTCACAAATAAGACGCTTCATCTGGATCACATAAATTAAGCGGTTATGTGGATAACACTTGTACAATAACTATGGGGCCATTAGAGGATGAAAAATGTGAGGCATTACGTTAGATGTCACAGCAAAAGAAGTAGTTTTTTTTTTTTTTTTAATGATATGTGACGCATGTATTGGGGTTACTTCCAACCCTGGTAATTTGTCTGCATCAACATTTTGTGCAGCACATAAATGATTGGAGGCTGTTAAAGCAGCATGTCAAAGGAGCAATTGATGGAGAGTGCCTATTATAAGAGACACTATGGTACTGGACGTGAACAGAACACAGAAGGAGTGATGTGTGCGTGTGGAACTGCATGTGTGGGATTCCAAGTGTGTGACATTTTAGACCAAAGACCAGTTAATTGGGAATACAGGTCATGACCACAGCCACTGTGACCGCCGAGCTAACTTTACTTGTGGGGCCTGACTGATGTGTGGTGAATAAAGTAATGATGAGGGGAAAAGGTAAAGGTCTGGTTACAGAATAAACCGCAGATTTGTGTGCAGGGGTCGGCAATAAATCATTGGGAGAAAATGATTGCAGTATATTGCCATGAATATATTTTCAATTGGGCTTTCGTCATGTAAACATATACATGGTTATGCTAAAAAAAATATTAATTATTGGTTGCCGAACAAAAATTATTAATTATTTTCACCCGGCCATTTTTGTATTGTAGAGGTAGCCAAATTTGATACATTTCTTTGAAACTTAACGAGTTACACACTGATTTTCTCTTGTACATTTCCAAAATATAAAAAAATTGGATTTAGAAATATATTGCTGGAATTTTCAATTATTGTCTTCTACGGCAAAAACTTAAATATATTTACTTTCTGCGGATTAGATTAAAATATATTTAGCGAGACAAATATATTTCTGACAAATAATTAATATTTTCTAGGCTCTGTGTGTGACGTTGGTCAGGGGATCACTACTGCAAGGAGAATAAATGATTGCAATCATCAGTGTTATTATACAATGATGTCCATTGGAGATGAAGCACCATTAACGTATAGCTACTATGTTCAGAAAAGAGGCATTGGTCTATTGAAGTTTTAAATCGCCCCTTGTGTGAATTTGAATTGTTATTTTTGAGTTTGTCCTGTAAATCGACTGGCATCCACTTAGTGGTTAACCTTCAGAAGTATCTGTTACGATGGCTCAGGAATGCAGTCGCGGGGAACAGAATGGGAAACGAGGCAAGTAGCTTCAAAGCAACATGTATAATCACTTAGAAGGGATCCTTACAAACAACGGACACTTGGGAAAACGGAAGCGATATCAAACCGGAAACATGAGGACGAGAGGTATCGAGGAGAAAGGTAGCGGAGCTACATGACTATCTAATCCAACCCAGTGACATCCAGGCACATTGCTGGAATTTTGCAGGAGTTGGTAGGAGTATGCGGGAGCGTGCCGAACGCATGCAGGAACGATCTGACAATGGTACTAAGACTCATTGATATTTAAATACCAAAACAGGAAGTAATCCGCAAATTGACCAAGACAACAATAGAAAAAGTGAAAAAATATGTTCCTGAGCATTAATGAGTTTAATGCTTGGAAGTGCAAGTTACTTCGATCTATGGATTTCTATAGACACTTTCTTTTATAAAACTGGCAATGCTCTTGCCAAACACAATGTATGAATTTAGCTTTCATTCATGATATAATTCTATAAATTGTCTGACCTCATTTTTAGGCAATAGAGTATGTATATAGTTCATATTTTCTAAAAGACAAAGCCTAATAAAATATTATGACTCTACCTCCATTCATCTTGCTGTGCTCCCCTCTGCTACCTTTCTTGCATTTCTCTACCTATCCAGTGTCTTTGGGTTTTTCACTCACATTTGTCTTTCTCTTGTCTCACTTCTTTAACAATTCTACCATACACTTAGGGTTACACTTTACGAGTCAATGAATTTTGCCAATTTTGATATCCAAACAGAATATTGACTGGTAAACAACTCCTCTCTAGATTTTCCAAAGCCATGATTTAGATCTGTTTATGACAAGTTGCTGATCAAACTACTCAAATCCCTTCCCGCATCACTCGTCAACTCCTCCACACATAAAATGACACTGATCTTATCAGAGGTACCTATGTATAGTCATCTGTCAGCCCATTAATCTTTGGATCCATCGCACCCTTGAGAGAGTGATGCTCCCTCAAACATATTTATGTGGTACTGTTGGAAAGCCAAGGCTGTTTGAAAACTACATCAAACTTCAAGATGGCATACCCATCTTTTGTAGAAGTAATGAGGAGCTCAAAATTGTAGAGGTTCATGTTATAAAGGCCCATATAGAATTCGGAGTTCGATGTGCATAGCTATGAAGCATAAACAAAAGCTCTCCTAAATGTCCTGAGGAAGTAAATTTAAGTTTTACCCTTTGATAGGTCAAATCTCACGAACTGGGACTTGCTACATCAGATGTTGACATTTAATCAAGCACAAGCGGTTAATAGATGGCATTTCACTTTTTGATTTTCACACAGAATATAATGGTTCTGGAATGTCATTTTATTTTCAATTAAGGAATAAGGCTTAAAGCAGGGTTGGCCAACTCTGGTCATTGAAAGGCACTATCTGGTCTGTTTTCCATATCTCCCTCCTCATTCTCACATTTTGATCTAGAAATTGCTGAAGGATAATAATACAACAATAAAAAATGAAATACCATTTCATTTTTTGCTACTTAATGACGCCGAAAAAATTGACAATACATAACAAGAAAACACAACAACTGGTGATATTTATGCTACATAGTTATTTCGTACATAGATAGACTGGGTGTACTTCTGGATGACTCAATTTAGAGTTGTTATCTCCAAGACGAAGGCCCTCGCTACTAAATTAAGTGAAAATCGTATTCTTTGACAGAATGATAAAAGTATCTTCCAATTAATTCTGGAGGGAATTCAGCAGTACAGAAGAGGGGACCATAAATTATTCAGAGATTGTAAACATGAAAAACTATGTCTGGATAAATGACTTGGTAATTAGATTCCAACTCTGCCCATCAACACAGTCGCAGTAGTACACAGCAAGACAACAGCATGAACGTTCCATCATTGTAATTTCCCTATGGATCGCTACAACAGGCACACATGATCTCATCAATGCCAATGCTTTGTAATAAGACGATGATCACTTCAAATGTGATTTGAGACCCAACACGCTTGCTTGCGTTCTAACAATTCAGTATTCCAGAACACTGCTTTCCCCTAATAAAGATGGTAATTAGGCAGTAAGCTCATACTACCTCCCTCTTTGCTAAATTCATAATTTCGATCTAATTTGTAAAAAATAATAATAATAATTGAAAAGGTAGCTGAGTCCAATTAACATCATGGAAACTGCTATTGAGAATCCAAATAAAATGCAAATAGTAAGTTGTGGAAAATAACAATGATTCAGTTATATTTATAAAATGGTGAGATCAAAAAATAGTTGGTCTTGAATAGTTTGACTGGGATAAATATATAAAGGGTTCTATTTTTCTGCTTATTATTTGTCTGGGTGAACTTATTCAAAAGAAGCTTTTAAAAGATTTAAAAGCCCATTTGATATGGATGAAGATTAAATTAAAATTTTATTTTTTGACATTTGAAAAGTACACAAAAGGGAACTCATTGATGAAACATCAAAAATATTTTGCTGTCCAAACACATTTGGAATATAGTGTGTCATTTGATAATGGGAACCAAAGGAAGCATCTCAAAATATCTCACAGTTTACCCTCATCATTTAACAAAAAAAACATCTGCTGTAGCCTACTTTTCCTCTCTACCTCCTCTAAGACATAAAAAAATCCCTTGATAAATTCCAAAAATATTCCCATAACACTTAGTCCCTCGAATCATGCTTTGAAGGATGAGAAACTCTAACATGTACTTTTCCTATCTACCTCCTCTAAGACTTGAAATAAAATTACTTGACGAATTCCAAAACTATTCCCATAACATTTAGTCCCTCAAATTATACTTTAAAGGCTAAGAAACTTTAACATGATGGGAGAAAAGCCAACAAAGCAGGGGTTTTAATTTATTTTTGTAGTCATACCTCTACTTACAAATGTCTCTGGGTACGAAATGTTCAGGTTACGAAAGCAAATGAGTGTCTCGAGATATGAAAAAGATCTAAGTTATGAAATCTCCCAAAAATTAAATGCATTTCCTGTATCCATTATTTTATTTTGAAATTGTGGCGGATGCATTGATTCTCAGTTTATAACCTTGCTAAACTCTATTATACTCTCATTGACTATCTCACAACAACCCTCCATGTTTTGTTTGAGCCATTTTCTGCTTAAACTTATGCTTAGAAGAACCTGTGGCCGAGTGCTTTGGACGGACTCGCAGTCAACAACAACTCTTTATGTTTCAAGACTCTTATGTTTATTTTTTTCATCGCCGTTCCGACTGCCTTCAACCTGAACCGCTGTCTGTGGTGGGCGAAATTGTGTCGCGGGGGCAGGCGATAGGAGGTCAATATGGAGGACGTTGACGAGTTGGTTGAGGGGAGCCAAAACCAACTCTCAATGGAGCAGGAGTTAGTGAAACACTCGACAATACACAAGGAGAGCAGCCACCATTCCAACAGCATAAATCAGGAAAAAAACGGGGGAGAAATAAACTTCCCAACTTTGTGGCAAAAACATTTAGAAAGTGTTCACAAGGCATCTGATCGCCCACTTTGACGACATTTGTCCGTTGCATTATAGAAACATCATAAAAAGTCTCCAAAGGCAATTGTCTTTGGCTATTTTTTTTTCGAAATGTCCATCAACCAGCACTGCAGAAGGGCAATGTAAATCCAAACAGGTAACTGACTAACTTTTTTGCCTCCACGTGTCATAGGGTAGAGTTGCTATCAATGGTATATAAGGAAGCAAATGAGACTAAAATAAATGTATTTTTTAAAAGGAAGACAAAAAGTAGATACAAACAAAGCAGCGTGTAAATATGCAGGCATATAAACCAAATGAGGAAAGAAACAAGACATAAATGGATGCATTGACAGCTTGATATGATTATGCCACATGCAGTATATGCAGTTACTCATCATGATGCTTCAAGGAAGAAAATGTGCTTTTTCTCCCCGTTTTCAGAAAGCAATTCACCAGAGTTATGAAAGTAATCCCAGATTTCATCGAAGAAACTTTTGAAATCCAAAGCCCAATCTTTGAAAGGGGTTCAATTTGACAAGCACTCGGCCCACCGCAGGACATCATTAGTCCAATTTTGGCACTAAAGCCAAAATTCGGCTACGCAAGAGACAAGCTGCCGAGTCGTCAGCCTTTGCTAAGCCTCCTCTTGACTCACAATTCTCTGCTACACAATGCTGAGGTTTACATACAATTTTAAAATGTTCCTAATAATATTTGTTTCGCAATTCTCGCAGTACTCATTTCTACTTCACACAGACACACCTGATTTTATGTAATGTGTTACAAATGCTCACATGCACAAATACCCCCACACACCCACACATGCACACGGTGTTTGAATCATTTTTTTGTTAATTTACATTCCACTAAAAACTACGTAATTATCAAACATTGAACCACTGATGTAATAGCACGTAAAAATATAAAAGATATAGTACTTAATTGTACAAGACATGCATAGTATTCCCCAATCAGTAGGTGATAAAATAACAATAGCTAAATCATTTGTGAAGGCTCAGGGATCTTAATATTTCATTGACTTCATTCCATGTAAACACAAAATGCAAAAACTGCAACAAACAACTTTATCAAACGCAATTAGGTATATGTCGATATTATTAACAGCTATGGGCAACATTAATAACTGCTAAGAATTTAAGCTCAAACTTAATGAGGATAGTGGTATATCCAAACTTTTGTGCAGCCTATCAAGTGTTACTCTCTTGTTAAAATGTTTAAAACACTTAAACAGTCTTATAAATATGTCACCGAGGGTAAACCAAGATGATTTTGTGAAAAAAAATACATGCAATACACATGCATAACGTATTGTCCATTAATATTATTATGCATTGTTCCAAACACACATACTAGGGCGTATTGAACTTGTCCGGAACATTGAAGTACTTTCCATGATCAAAATTTAAAAATTGCATTAAAAAAACAGGGACCTTGTTAAATTAAATTAAAAGACCCACTAGTAAGAGCGGCTATATTATTCTACAAAAGAGTGATATAGGGTTGACGAAGCATTTCATAGCCCTGGGGGCGAATTCTCTGCCTAACTACTGTCATGAAACTCTTAGTAGGACCTGTCTGTCATAAAGAGTCGAATATTTAAAGGTGTTCTCGTCAGAATGAGGCAAACATGACGAAATAGTTTCAGCTGTTTGTTATTGGCGCTCATAAGGTGAAAAATGTCTTGTTGGAGGTCATTTTTACAGCATCTCTTTTAGCTTGTCATTTATTTCTGATGCATTGCTATAAAGTATGGTATCATCCAACTGTAGAACATTCTGTTATTGATTATTGATGTGAGATGTAGTTACTCACTCTGAGTGAAGCGTGGAGGGTTGTCATTGACATCAGAAAGGGTAACTGTGACTGTTGTTGTACCAGATAATCCTCCCAAGTGGCCCCCCATGTCCTTGGCTTGGAGGACTACAAGGTAATGGTCCTGGGTCTCCCTGTCCATGTCAGGGACTGCTGTTCGAAGAATACCTGGGGGAAAAAAATTAAATAAAAATCTACTAAAAAATCATGGCCTGTTGCCTAATAGTGGTTCAATTTCCTGAATTGGGTGTGGGCATGCACGAGCTCGATTCCCACTGTATGATTGTGGGTGTGAATGGTCGTTTGTCTTTGTGCCCTACAGCTGACTGGTGACCAGTCTAGGGTTTTTTCTGCCTGAAATTTGCTAGGAAACTGTCCGACAACCCCCTTTTAAAAACTCAATTGTGTCTTGAATTTTATTTAATTTTTTTTACATTTTGCATGTTTCACTTTGCCACTTACCATGTTTGGAATAAATAGTTGTGAACCATAGCTACGGCTACCCATAAACTCCAATCTGCTGACCTCTTTTTTTCGAGGGAGAAAACTGAGAATTATTTTAGGTACCGAAACTCACGTAATTTACTTTTTTACATTTTAACATATAAAAAGACTTCAGGTAAATATTAACTGTAATGATCAATTCTGTCATGTTGTTTCTTTCAACATCTATAGCTACTATTTTTACATTTTAGTGGATGTCAGTATTGGGCCCCTAAATAAATGGAACAACCCATTCGCGAACTGCAGCGTAACGGAAATGCTTTGCATGAATACGCACTGTAACAATTTGTCACTTATTGCAGTTTAGTGAAGTACGGTGAGATCTCGGCCATCAGGCTCTTGTGGCAACATTTCAGGATCTTATGCCACCGAAGCAATTTCATTTTAAACTTGATGATACATTCATGGGTGGTAGTAGGAAAAGGAAAGTTATTTTATGCGCCTTTGTCCACCATTGCTCAAAGGTTTGCGTTG
This sequence comes from Stigmatopora nigra, assembly GCF_051989575.1. Lineage (NCBI taxonomy): Eukaryota > Metazoa > Chordata > Actinopteri > Syngnathiformes > Syngnathidae > Stigmatopora > Stigmatopora nigra. The sequence goes on from NC_135516.1 coordinate 4,774,652, forward strand.
TTTATTTTGTCAAATAGTGGTGAAGTATGTGGGGTGGGTTTGCTTAGTGGTAGACTGATTGATCCCCAAACAAGAGGATGACGGTTTGAATCCTTACTGTTGTGACCTTGCCTAAGTATCCTTGAGCAAGATACTAACTCTCACAGTGCTTCTGATGTTGCATCACCAGTGAGGATATTGTAGTGTCTAAGTGCTCTAAGTGCCTTGAAAGGGGAAAAAAAGCTATATAAGACTGTAACTTGTTGATAAAAGCATGGGTCACATTTGTTTTTTTATATATGTTGGATAGACATACAATTCTTATCCATGTAGGTATGAGCCTAGTTCAGGTTTGAAATAAATTACATTTTTTATTCATACTTCATGAAAAATAGAAACAGATGTGTCACATATGGAAAAAGAATTCTGAATTACCATGCTGTGTAAGTTTTTCTCAAGGATCATTAAAAGTCTGAGTGTTGTGGGGTGTACAGCCACCTTCATTGTCATTCAGCAACAGCCCTCGGCAGTCTGTTTTTTTTCCGACAATACCTTGTTCACTCACTTGATTGGCATTATTAGTTCAAAAGAGTTTAGAATAGGTATATTTCTAGTGGCTTTCTACTGAATTGCTCTCAGGCAGTAAGCAATATGTAATCATATTTACAAAATTAAGTGTGACCGCAAGGAGAGGTTTTATGCATCACATGCTGTAGACAACCTTGCTAGTTTACACGTGACCTTTTAATAATGACAATCACAAGTAAGCCTTACATACAGTAAAAATATGTGTAATCTTGTTCTCAATCATTAGTAACTTCTAATTTAACATTAATCAAGATAAATGTCATTTAATACAAAATATTGCTAAATTGTTTTACCTCTGCAATGCTTATTTCATATTTTTTTTCTCAAATACACAGCTCTTAATAGCTGGCATATCTTAAAAAGATCTTAAAAAGTTCTGGAGTCGAGGCTTTAATCCCAGGTTGGTACTCACTGTGTGGAGTTTGCATGTTCTCCCCGGGCTTGCATGGGTTTTTTCCAGGTAGGCTGGTTGTGCCTTGCGATTGGCTGGCTACCAATTAAGGGTATTCATTTTAATACATTAACAAATAGATTTCAAATATTTGCTTGGTAGTTTTGGTTGAGGACAGTGGAACAGATTAGATAATTTACATGTATTACATACATATTTATATATGAATACTGCTCTCTTTACGAAAAAGTTTGGAAACACAATCTGGAACCAATTAATTTCATAAGTAGAGGTACCACTGTAATTCAAAATTTTTATCCATCCAAACTGCCAGACTGCCTTTAGGATTCAGCTGCTAGATGTGTCGAGGAAAAAGTGGTGTCTGCAAAAATGTCTGCACATACAACACAAGCTGAGGAGGAAGTTGTCAAGGAAATTTTAGTTTTGCTGGTCATGTTTGAAAACTCCAAAGCCCGCTATTGCATGGCATAAGTACTACCTTGTTTTAAGAAAACTTGCAGCATCGTTGAAACTGAATACAAAATAAAGCTCTGCTTGTCTGTAATGAGGCTTTTTCTGTTGATTTGGTTAGAGCATCTTCATATAAACAGACCTTAAAAGTAAACAACTGAAGTATTTTAGCAACGGCTACTAGTCCCTCATTAGTGAGCATAACAGTATATTTATGTCTAAAGTTAAGCAGACAGGATTGTATTGGGTATACTTATTTTTCATACCAAAACTTGTGAATCTTGAACCAAAATAATACACTTGAAATAACAAACAACCAAATCATTTTCAGACTTAGAATTTGATCCACTAGTGATAGCTATGCATCTATTTATTTAAATGTTTTTCCCAGGCCCATATATAGAAAGAGTAAGCTGGGACAGGCTCCAGCACCCCCCGCATCCCGTTACATGAAATGATTAAATGAATGAAATGCATGTCAAAAAGAGAGGCACACTCACCTGTCTGGGGATCAACAGAGAAGTATTGCTGGCCTTGTACCAATGTGTACACTAGCCTGGCGCTATTCCCATAAGTCGGGTCATCAGCATCTGTCGCTGTCACTTGGATTATTGAAGTGCCTGCAGGGAGGATAGAAAAGGATGAAAGGTTAGGAAGGAAGAAAACAGAGGGAATTGTGGATGGAAAAAGGACCATGTTAAATAAAACTAAAGAATGGTCAAGTCATCTTCCATACCGCAAAGTGTTCCAGGGTTGCTAGAGCCTAACCCAGTTGACTACAGACGGATAGCAGACTACACCATACACTGGTCGCCAGTCAGCCGTAGGGCAAAAACGACCATACACACTCACAATCATACCACCAACAGCGGGAATTGAGCCTGCCCGCACCGGAGTCAGGCGAGTGAACCTGTCCACCACGAGGCGGCCAAACTAATGATTTGCTACCTCATTTAGCTGGACTGTCGAAGATTTGGATCCCAGAGACTCTTTTGTGTTGTTTGGCACAAAGTATCAACCCACTAAATGTAATAATAGCTGTAGGTTAAAGTACAAGGACCCTTAGAATTGCAATAGGGGTGGCCTGGTGATGCGATTGGTTAGCGCACCAGCCTCACAGCTGTGGGGTCCTGGGTTCAAATCCAGGTCACTTCCACCAATGTGGAGTTTGCATGTTCTCCTGCGTGGGTTTCCTCCAGGTAGTCAAATTTCATCCCACATTCCAAAACCCTACAAGGTAGGCTGATTGTACACTCTAAATTGCCCCTAAATATGGGTGTGAGTGTGAATGGTTGTCTGTCTCCTCGTGCCCTGCGATCGGCTGGCCACCGATTCAGGGTATCTCCCGCCTCTGGTTCGGAGGCAGCTGGGATTGGCTGCAGCACCCCCCGTGACCTTAATGAGGATAAAGCGGTTCAGAAAATGAGAGAGAGAATTGCAGTTGAAATGGGATGGCCAAGTCCGGTCCTCGAGACCCCTATCCGGTCAATTTTCCATATCTCTCTCTTACAACACACCTGAATCAAATAATCTGTATAGGTATCAAGCTTCAGGACAGTTGATCATTTGATTCAGGTGTGGTAGAGGAGGGAGATATGGAAAACAGACTGGATATGGGGCTCTCGAGGACCGGACTTGGCCACCCCTGCAATAGAGCCTATCGCACCCAAGTATGCTCGGGGCCTAATAAAATAGTAAGTGCCCATTTTAATTGCTAGGAATAATAATAATAAAGACCTTTAGAATTGCAATAGAGCCTATTGCATCCAAGTATACTCTGGCCCTAATAAAGTAGTATGTGCAAACCAATTGGTTTACTGTCACTTTTTTTGTAGGAAGCTGAATTGAAAGAAATGTCTGATTGATGAGGGCCTCACAATGTCACAAAGTGACAAGTGAATCTGTCTCTGTATGACATCAGAAAAGTGGAGACACAAGAGGTTATCTCAGCCACCTATTTAAATTACCCCGCAACTCCACATTGTCGCCAGATCATTTCTATTGACTTTATATCGTTTGCATCCTTCGCAGAGGCGGCTAATAAGCGAGAAAATACGGTAGCTAAAAAAGTTATCAATTCTGCTTGATGTTGTTAACTTGATTTAAAAAAAATGTTAATGAAGAAAAAAAGTACTTCAATAATGTACCTATATTTGCCATCTCAGGCACGGTGGCGCTGTAAGGACCTTCGTCGAAGATAGGTGGGTTGTCGTTGATATCCTGCACTCGAATAATGAACTGTGATGAGGGCTCTAGGGCACGGTCTGTCTGCCTATCAGTGGCCGTGGCAATGAGACGGTACTCATCCTTCTCCTCGCGGTCCAGTGGCTTAGTGACGTGGATGTTACCCGTCTTCTCATCAATCACAAAGACAGAGCCAGCCCCCTCACCTCGTAGGACATATTTAGTCCTTCCATCATTCCTGTCCATGTCAGTGTGGAGCTAGAGAAGAGAAAACAGTCAAGAAAAAAATAAATTAAAATCACGAGCAAAAATCATTAAAACACTGCACTCATTGGGTTTCTTTGCTTCTTTTCCTGTTTTAGGTGGGGCTTGAATCTGAAACATTCTATTTGAGTGAAAGATTGGGAATTCAAAAGGCAACCACATGGTGTAAAGTTGATTTAGGGAAATATACACATTAGGTACTGTAAAAATGGCATTTCTGTCTTTTAGGGCCCATGTTAACGTTTGGGTCTCCCGGACCACACAGGCATCCACTCCCATTAAGATAGTTAAGTTTGTTTTATTGTTCTGACAATATGAACATTTTATATTACATTGAAATGTATCAAATAAAAGTCTCCCAAAAATGCGATTTTTACTCCAGTGCGACTTGATAGGTTTTTTCCCCTTTCTTTTCACATTTTTTGGCGAATGCAACTTATACGTGGGTACAAAAAAAAAATAGTCTTTGCGATTCGGCCCCACCCGTCACAAGGCTTGGTTTCTATTTATGCCTAAAATTACTTTCCTGTATCTGCATTCTCACCCTCTTGCTACTGTGACAATGAAATTTTCCGAATACGGGATGAATAAAGTTATCCAATCCAATTGGATCAATAATATTGCCCAGCTTTAGCTAAAACGCTAACTAAAGAGTTAATTTCTCCTGTTTCTTTAATGTATCGCTGTCAGAACCATCAGACATTTGTTAGCATCCTGTCACTGCTGACGATCTGCTGAGTCATAAGCTATTTTCTAACTGTTGTCTCATCATTACTGCTATTTATTGGAGTCCACACTCCACCTACAAGAACAGAATATTTATAGCAAAGATTCTGTGGTTGACAGATTGCATCGAAACCAGTCATCACAAACAATCATATATCCCGTCAGAGATCACATTTGCATGTGAGCCACTAATAGAAATATTATCTGAACATTCTGTTGAAAATTCTGTGTTCTTTGAAAAAATAGGATTGCTTAATTTTACACAAGTTTGTTCTGCACTTAAAGAATTAAAAAATGTGGACATTTCGGAGTGAGTGAGACCTTAAAGGAATTTATTCATTCATTCATTTTCTGAACTGCTTCATCCTCACATGGGTCGCGGGGGTGCTGAAGCCCGTGCCAGTTAACTTTGGGGTACCCTGAATCGGTTGGCCAGCCGATCGCAAGGCACAAGTAGACAGACAACCATTCACACTCATACCTAGGGGCAATTTAGAGGTTACAAATAGCCTATCATGCATGTTTTGGGAATGAAGGAGGAACCGGAGTACCTGGAGAAAACTCACGCAGGCCCGGGGAGTGACCTGGATTCAAACCAAGGACCACAAAGCTGTAAGGCCAACGTTCTAACCACTCATCCGCCTCCCAAAATAATTGAATTGATTACATATGCGTGCTTGCCTCTATTTTAGATTGAAGTTCTCATTTAAAAAAGTAAGCACACTTTCCGAATCACTTCTTGGTTCTAAAATCTCACCTCAACTCCAGCCAATGATCTATAACAGATCCATGTCAGCAAAAGCTATCGTCCAATTTCACTTGTCTTTGCATGGTTCCCCATCGGTGGACATCTGTAATAATGCTGGTCAATCTCCCACATCCTTTTTTTCCTCTCTGTGGTAGTATTGTAGGAACATTTGTTTACACAGTCTCATTCGTTTATTCATTATTCTCTCTATTAGAATTACGAGGGTCATGTGGGTGCCAGATCATATCGCAGATGACTAAAGGGGAGGCAGGGTACCATTAAATTATTGCCAGTCAATCACAGGCTTCAAAGAGAAAAATAAATAATTAATAATATTTACAAGTGTTCCAGTGGTCGAGTGGTTAGCGTGTTGGTCCCACAAGTATTGGGATCAAGGGTTTGACCCCAGGTAAACCCTTACTATGTATATTTTGCATTTTCTCCCTTGTGGGCTTGCGTGGGTTTTCTCTGAGTACTCCCATTTCCTCCCCACATCCCAATACACACATGTCACATTGGTTGAATACTCTAAATTGCCCAAAGGTATGAGTGTGAGCATGATTAGTTGTCTGTCTCCTTGTGCCCTGCGATTGGATGGCCATCGATTCAGGTTGTCCCCTGCCTGGTGCTTGTAGTCGGCTGGGATAGGCTCCAGCACAACCGAGATCCTTGTGAGGATAAGCGATTCAGAAAATGAATGAACTACTAAATGTACACTCAAGAAAACACATTCCCCAAGAAAACCTACAGAGGAACAGAGAAAAAATAAAAAACTCCATAAATCAAGGATTAAGCTTTATAGTGGTTAGATTATCGATCCTTCAACTGTGAGGCACACACTAACCAGTCATCCACTATGCTGTCAGTCAAATTCTGAGAGTTGCTTCAAAACGAGAATTTATCAGTCTTGCATTTATCAATGTAATTTATCAGTAAATTACAAAACAAGTAATACCAAAATTAAAAACATGCAATTTTGAATTTAAAAAAAAAAATAATAGCAGAAAAAAAATTGCGAATTAGTGAAATTGAAAAAATGGAGTGAAGACCATACCCATTGTAATCCATGTAAGTAAACATGTTATCAGGCTTCGCTGAAGATCCATTTGAGGTTCAATTATAGCTGGTAATAGTTTCACTCAATTCAACATATTGAAAGTTTTTCTATTTTAAAGGTATGTTTTAACCAAAAATTCCTCTTAGAATGTTTTTTAAAAACTTGTTCAAGTTTTCTCTCATCCTTCATCTGACAAAAAACACTAAGGCAATAGACCGTCCATTCTCCTGGGAAGCCTCACGTCTTTCTCTTCTGAATTAAGAGCCATTAACAATCAAAGCATTAACAGCCCTACTGCTTAACGATGGGACTTAATGAGCTTCTTAATGAAGCCCAGCATCATTACCAGAGTGAGTGGTGGCAGTTGTGATCGAAAGGTTTCCTCAGATTCATTCTCCACCAGGAGAGACTTCTGTTTCACATTTATTTAACACTGACCTCTCAACATTATCTTTGCTCTAAAGATTAATACAACGTAATAAAAGGGAAAACTATTCTCTTGATTTCAATTTCAGGCCCAACAAGGGGCATGATTCCTCTCAAAACATTCAGGCTAGCTTTATGATGGTAGTTGGTAATTGAGTATTTCATAAACTTTGTGTGTTTATTTATTTTTAGGGTATTTCAGATCATCTCCCTTCAAATATCTATAAACACAGTCAACCAAGAACAACTGGGATGCATTTTTTACGACCTCAAGAATAACTGCTTGTCTGTACCAAGTGTTTCAACCATCATTGAAAAGATGGTATTTCAGTAGAGTAATACCTTGAGATACAAATTTAATACGTTTTCGGACGGAACTCATATGTCGAATTACTTTGCTTCGCTGCCACCTTCACTTTTAGCCATAATGTTTAAAAGGAACCTATCTAGGGTTGTTTGCTTTTGTCTCCCTTTCAAAATATTACAAAAATAACGCACACAAATGTTCCCACATTAGGATAACGCATAACCACTTGCCAACTTGTCCGGTTGCTCCTCCCGGATTGGCGAGCCAGCTCTGTCACGCATAGACCATTCAAATGTTTTGCAATGTTTTCATGATTAATATCAATTGTCATCATACGCCTTCTCTTCGCACTATCCTTCATTGCACCTGCTTGCTTTGGACCGATGTTTTTTCCCTTAATTCTGCACAGACTAACAAGAAAAACACACGAAACATGCAACGCTCTTCCCAGTGCTCGTAGATAGATATGTTTACACGAAGGAGATGCGGCGAGAAAGGCATCTCGGCCACCTGGCTGTCTTGTATGCTTGTATCTCAAAATGTGTCTCGTATCTCAAGGCAAATATTTGCTCAGAATTTTACTAGTATCTCATATTTTATGTATGTCGGAGCACTCGTATGTCAAGGTATTACTGTATTCTGCCCAAATACCAACATGCAATTAAAATGAGGAAATTACTGGATGTGGATCTTTGGATAGTAAATGTTCTATATTGTTTTATGAAAAAATATATACATAAATGTATATAATGTATAATGTGTAATACTAACATATATGTCGCAACAGTGCCCACTTTCTCTGTTGTGGTCGGGTAAAGTAAACGCAGTTTAAAATTATCAAATTTTCATCGTTATTGTTTTATCGCCCAGTTCTAGGTGAATGAAATGGTTTTGTGTGTTTTTGTGTGTCTGTGTGCTTTGGCAGGTCATCGCATTATGTGGCTCTTTGACTCCCACGGTTTAAAATATTTGCTCTTTGTGTTTAACTTATTCGACACCCCTGGTGTAGTGGTTCATTCACCTCACTTTGGTTTGGGCAGCGTAGGATTGATCCCTGCTAAGTAGAAAAGTGATCGTGAACGCTAATGGTTACCTTTCTCTGAGTCACAGTTTAGAGTGTTATCTTTTGCCAAAAGTCAGCTGGTTTCAGCACTCTGTAACCATGGTGTTGAAAATTAATGAAAAAGTAAATGTCTCTCTCTCACACACTCTTCTTCTCTCTCTTCCCCCCTTATATTTTATAGAAGAAAAAAGTCTAAAAAGTCCTTCTTTCCTGAAGCAGCATGTCATACTAAACAAAAACTGTCCTTGAAGGACATATCAAGGGCCTCGAAGTCAGACAGTTTATCATTTATTAGTTGCACCTTTTAGTTTAACATCAAATTTATTGTACTTTAAAACAAAGTAGAAGGAGAGGAAGCACTCTTTAAAATTTATCCTCAGTGCTGTCACTGGTTCCACAAAGTTAGCCCTAACCATTAGATCATTTTTAGTTTAGTATGGGGCATTTGTCCTGTATTGACACCGTAGATTATAGCCTTGGCTCCTGTTTCCAGCTTTAGAGATTTATCCAAACCGAATTTTCTGGGATAATACAAAAACAGCATAATTCAACATCATAAAACACATGCATTGTATGATTTTCATTTTAGTAAACAAACCGTATATGTACATTATGACTTGCTAGCATTTATTGGAGAGTTGACCTTTTAGCAATTATCTCACCTTTTAAACATAACCAGGTTCCTAATAAAGTGGAAAAAAAGGCATGTTCATATTTATCTCCTTACCTATAGTGGGTGCCTACACGAGTGCTGATCAGGAGATTATACATTCATAAGTATAATAGGATTTCTAAGAGCATTATTTTCTCTTGTGTGCCACAACAGTCTAATACAACTGGGTCTAATAGTATGAATTTCCAGCCCAAAATATTCACATAATGGGTGTATTCCAAATGTCAGCATCATAATACGAGTTTGAGTGTGTGGTCTGGCTTTGTTCCTTCTTAGAGAAATAGTTGATGGTCTGAAATGGTTTGACATTTCGGGTGAACTGAAAAATGTTTTGTTTGTGATTTCAAATGGTAAAAGTCCAATATTTTAGCTGTTCTCTTTTAGGATAGGTATAAATCAAATATAGAACTTTCTCACAATTGCAAAGATATCTTCCAAAATTGTCTACCAGCCAGTAGGCTCTGGAAATCTTCCTTCACCGATTCAGATAAAACTGATTTTTATCTGCGATGTCACTACAATAACAACAATTGAGCCAAATGAAATGAAAGAAAACAAAAATATCGAACCTGCAGGAGGACAGCGAACACGGTAATATTTCTATTCTTTTTTTCTATTCTTTTACTCATGCCTCAGGAATGTTTGACTATGACTATGAATCCGTATCAGTTCAAACTCAACACCAAATAAGAATGAATGAAATTCAGAACATAAATTAGGAAGTGAAACAAAACAAGACACGCCTTGAAATATTTTTTAGTCTAATGTATTTTTTTTATGCCAAGGATAGGGAACCTATGGCTCAGGAGCCACATGCGTCTCTTTTGATGGGTGCATTTGGTTCTCCGCTAAAATATGGAAACCGCTGGTGAGAGAGCAGAGTCCCGATTGCAGTAATAGGAGAGTCATGTTGCACCGTGGCGCCAACACTCCCTCTAGCGCCGCTAATTATACATTTTTCTTCATTAAACTCAATTGTATGCACTGTCTCATTGAACCTCATTGATAATCAATGACGTAACCATGTTGTCATAAGAATTCAGAGACTTTTTGTACTTTGAAAGTGGTGAAACAACTAAAAAAGGCACACATTTTCATGTATTTTGACTTTTGAATGCTGAGTATGGTTCTCCAGGAATAAAATTTGACAATAGGGATTGCTCTCTCGGTCAAAAAGGTTCCTGACCACCTACAAGGACACTTTGTCAGCGAAAAGGATCGCAACATTTTAGCCCTGTGCGACCAGCAAATACTTGATAATACATTTCAGCATGTGTTCCGGGGAGCCACCTGATGGTGTAGAGGTTCACTCGCCTGACTTCAGTGCGGGCAGGCGCGGGCTCAATTCCCACTGGTGGCTGTATGATTGTGAGTGTGAATGGTCGTCTGTCTCTCAGTGCGCCCTCTGGGTGACTGTCACTCACGGTGTAGTCTGCCTTCCACCCGACGATGGCTGGGATAGGCTCCAGTAACCCCTTATGAGGATGCGCGTTAGGAAAGATGAAACTAGGGTTTCCTCCAATATACCTAAAAAAGTCATGATAGGCTAGTTGAACGCTCTACCTTGCCCCTAGATATGAGTGTGAGCATGAATGGTTGTTCATCTCCTTGTGCCCTGCTAATGGATGACCACCAATTCAGGGTGTTCCCCGTCTGGTGCCTGGAGTCATCTGGGATAGTCCCTAGCACCCTCCACAACCCGTGTGAGGATAAGAGGTTCAGAAAATGAATGAATGTTTTACGGGATAATTTTTTTTAAAAACACGAGTGTGAAAAATTGTTAGTATTCTACATTGACGATCTCAAATTTTAGGGTGGAGTGGAACCAAGGGTCATTACTTTTATTTGTTAAAACAAGGTTTAAAACGGTATGTCCATAATTTCCCACACCGAACCTCAGATTGAACTCTCAATCTAAAAAATGAATGGCCAACGCCCTAACCACTCTGCTAGTTTTAATATGGCACTTTTATTGAGTGCCAAAATAACATAATAGCATTGGCAAATCTGTGATCAATCCAGTGTGGTTGGTCACAATAATTGGATATTTTGACAATAGACTACAGTTATTGTCCAGTGTGAGATTTAAAGAAGCCTACAGCACTTATTCGGGGCTCATTAATACTCGTTTGATTAGCAAAATAGCGATTCAGGATTACAATGTATTATCTATTGAGTACCGAGATGGTTGTAGGATAACACTAGGGGACCAGATCATCTATAACACATGTCTCACTCTCATGACTGTCATTATGTTACTCCATCGTTAATAGAGGAGCGTAATAGACTCTAGGGATAATATGTGTAACCAGTTAGTCTGCAAAAAAATTACACAGGAAAGAGGATATGACTATAATCTCTTGTTTGTTGAGCTGAAAATGTAGTGATAAATCCTTTTAAACCTGGAGTAAATCAGTTTTGATTGCATAGCCTTATTGGCATGAGACCATGAGGGACTTAAACTGATATACAGGAATACTCAGTTTGTGCCTTGGGGTAACGTTCATTGCTGGAAGAGGGAATGTAAGGCTGTCAGTTCAAGTGGCTATGTCAGTACCCAAAGGCGGGAGCAGATTGGTAGTAATCATGACCAAACCCTTGGTCAAATGGAATATTGGGATTGTGTTGCATCTCAATTAACTATTGATTAGTTGAAGATTTGACATATTCCTTTTAAGGCACAGTAGTAACCTGGAACATTGATGATCAATTTCAAATTTAAAACAATCCATTAAAAAAACTGCCGGTTGGATTACATAAAATACATCTTGTAAATTTAGTACCTGAGGGAACCTAAATTTTGATATTTTATGTAAATTGCTTGTAATAAAACCATCAGCCGTGTCATATTCATTTAAAAAATATATCCACACAATGTAAATGAGGAATCAAATGCATATTTCACTTACCCGGCCAATGAGGACAGGTTCAGGTCCAGCATATTCTTCAATCACAAAGAACTGGTTCCAAATCCAACTTCTCCTGCTGCGAGAACGTGACTTGTTTTCTTTTAAGGGATCTTCAGAATCCTCCTTGCTCTCTGCTTCCTCGAAAACAAGGCCATTTTCATTGTCTGGATCCAGCACCTGCAACCCAGTATCTTGAGGAGAGTTGTCCCATTTTGGAGCTGGATGGAGCTTCAGGACGTGACTGCTGTTGACAGTCTTGCCGTCTTCATCTACTGTGTAGTGAGTTGTGCCAAGTTCTGTTTGAGTAGTTTGAACTGACATTGTTAATAGGTCTCTAAGGGTATCTGCCGTTCTGTTCCAAGGTCTTACTCCCTGGGGTTGGGTTGTCAGCATTGATGGAGTCGAGTCATTTGTTTCAGGAGGAATATGTAGTGGTAAATGTTTTGGCATCTGCAGAGGGGATTCTGTTTGGGTGATTGGCACTTCTTTGTTCAAGATGAGATTGACGTTGTCACGAGGTTCTGACATGAATAGCACATGTTTATTCTTACTATCACTACCATCTGAAACTTGTAGATCAACATTGTCTGTCCCTTTACTGAAACCTGGACCCATCATTCTTGGATTAACATAAGTGTTAGAACTCTGTTTCCGATTAAGATCTGGAGTGCTGACCAAATTTAAATGTGGAAATGCAGTTTGATTATCATGTCCAGTATGTGTCTGAATGATAGGCGTATCTTGCCTTCCCATTTTAAGTGCCTCTAACTGCCTGTGATTAACGTCAATCAAATCTCTCTTTCTGCTTCGGTTAATCTTACTGTTATGTTTCAGACTGGGAAGATTCTGCATTTGAGAATTAACTATCCTCACAAGGTTATCCTTTGACAGAACTTTCAGAACCTCATAAGTTCCACTGAAGTTAAGTTTTCGGTTTAATCCAATGCCTAAACTCTTCCCTGGTACACCTGTTACATGGACAATCATATCAGGTCTGCTTTTGTTTCTTGAGTTCAATCTAATGTGACTTTTATTAGAATGTAAATCAAGTTTATGGTGCACTATGTTTCCTTTTCCAATTTTGGCCTCAGAACTTTTTGTATTATTCTTAAGTTTTAAATCACGACTTGGGTCCTTGCGCAGGTTCACCTCTTTATTGCTGCAAGACTCAGTCTCCTGCTTAGCCTTGGCATCGAGCCTCTCCTTGATAACAGCAGATGGACTTGCATGATTGGGCAATGCTTTGGAGTGGGAAAGAGGCCCAAAGTCACCTGCCTGTGCATGACTGATCAAATTTCTCAGAGTGACCATGGGCATTGCATTTGTGTCCATGCTCCCTTCCTTTTGGACTGGAGTTCGGTTGTCCTCTACCTTCATTATGTGTGAGCCACCTACTTCTTTCAATCGGACAACCTTACTGGCCAAGGTCCTGCTCCATGGTCCTTCACCCAGGCAGGTGAAAATCAATAAGAGCAGATTGCTTTTAATCATCTTGTTTGAAGCGATATTTCCTAATTGGAGCAAAATATGCTTTGAGGAAGGCCTGTTTTTCCAGCTGTCTTCATTCTTTCTGTTTGTTTCCCTTTTTTCATGCCCTACCTCTCACGCTTTTAATCTTTGACATCCACTAAGCAAGAGAGCAGGGGTCACTTTTTTGCTTTGGCAAACACTTAATGTCTCTCTATCTCACTGTGATTTTTCTGATATTTCTTTTTATTTTATTCCACTGGGCCATTAGTGATCTTCATTCAAAGAAGGTTGAACAACCTAAGAGAAAAATGATAAAGACAATCAATTTCAAATGTTAATCATGGCACTCAGTTAATTAAAAGTGGATAGACAGGTAAGGACACTCATGGTTGGGAGGGTTGGTAATGATAAAATCTAGAACACATTGTGTATCTTGATAACAACCTAAGTACTGTTATGCTTGTATTTCTATAAACCGCACAATGGTAAAATGAAATCTCAATTTTGCCCTCTTTTGCATTACCTTTATAGATAAATTTTAAAGCATTTCAAACTGCTGTTTTAATTTCCTTTACATCCTTGATGAATTACCTGGATAACATTGAACGTTTGATTCATCACATACAAGAGTATGCCAAGGCAAATGCAAGCTATAAAAGCTGAAGGACTTAACATTGTCAGAAACTTTTAACATGTCTCTCTCATAATGTGATGTCTGCAGAGAACTATGTCACATCAAGAAGACATGTAACTCATTTGAAAATTACATCACATGTCAAAAATGTATGACCACCTTTGTGCCACACCCCATCCCTTGAGTAATGTCTCTGCGAGCACTGGGCGGAGCGTTGCATTATTTTAAATGTGATTACTTTATTGCCTCGCTTTCAGCAGCGCCACAACAACATACAAAATAGCCTGTCGAACTCAATTGGTCCATACAGCATGTAGGAAACATTGACATCCGCTATTAACACTGTGAAGTAAAGACTGCGTGAGAAATATGGAACTGCCTACAGGACCCCACCCTCTCAACCAAAAGGCCACAAGAGGAGCGCCAACCCTCCCCGCCCAATCATTACAGTTAGGGCACTTAATGAAATCTGTCATAAGCTATAATTCATGTTGATTAGAGGTGTCACATCATCATTATGATAGTCTTATGGCACTGCCCTAAGAAGCATTCAAATTATGTGTTACCCAGAATCTGTCAATGACATTGAGAACCTCAACCCCCTCAAGTAAATTCTACTACTTGCTTCCAGTGCTGGCGTTTCATATCACACCAGAAGCACAACTTCCATCCAATCATGTGCGTTGTGTTTTACTTGTCAAACATACTGTATTTCTTTTTGGCAATGTCAGATTCTGTTAGCAATTCACAGGAGTTTGATTGAAGTAAGGATGATCGAAGGGATAATATTCTACCTCCTTTTTCAGAACTTGTCTTGAAGCCTCTTTTTATCGCTATAAACAAACTTATGATGAACTGAATATGGAAGGAAATATTATCCTTGCCTCTCTGTTTTCTGTGTTGTCTCTTTCCACATCTCCCACACACACCACCTGTCATCCTCTCAGCTCATTTAGGGACTTATCTCACAGCTCTTTAACTCATTTTGTTTTAGCCTCCTCGTCTCTTGCCTGCTAGTTTGTCTCCCTTAAATCTGTGTCAATCACAAGGCTGTCACCATGTCCGTCACCCTTAGAGCACTGACGCTTCCATCAATCAGCCAATCTTATTCCTGGGCCTTGTAACATTGGACGTGACAGGGCTCGCGCCGCTTGACAAGAGGGCTACCGGAACATATATCTACTGAGGGGGGGAAAAAAACACAAAAATACATCTTTTATTGACATCGCAATAAACGGAAAATGTCTGATATTTGATAAAATATAAATATCATTGGAGCGAGTACAATGGTATGACATTGAATTCCACGTGTGTTATCTCCAAGGTACAGCATGAGGTGATGATCAGAGTGAATTCAATGACAGTGCCTTTTTCCCACCCAGAGGAACTTATCAGCAGGGATTTTGATGGCCAAGCAATCATTGCTAGGGGCACCTTGTTAACAAGCCTCGGGCAGGTGGTGGGGTGTAGAGCCGCATATCAACATGGCACAGCTGAGCACAATTTTTTGAGGGGGAGGTTTTGCTAGTTTGGTATTTATGTATATCACATCAAGTTAACATTAATCAAATAACATTTTTTCTTTTAAAAACAAAGCTAGTATGCTATATATTTAAAATGGCATGTTTCCTTGTGTTTATTAAAATGTTAATGTCATTTAACGAATTTATGTACAAAAATAAAATACTGCTCCTTTAAATGAGCATTTTTAAAAATGTCTATTTTCAGTCCTTTTTTCCCGAGACACAATATCGCAGTTATGTATATCTTTAATAGAACAGTATAAGTGTAGTGGATCTCTCAGTGAGTTGATTCATTGGAGCCATAAATATCTTAATTAAATTTCCACTACCAGTCCCAGCCCACTTAAAAAGTAAATGATCTCAGGGTGTGTTAGTACTGGAGGCAGATCCTTACCATTGATTGTTCTGTGTCATCTGACTAACGAGACTGGAAATTGTAATTACGATTTACCTCCTTGCTCACTGTCTTTTAGTCCTGCTAACCCTCCTGTTTCTCACAGAACAAGACACTGACTGAGTAGGAAGCCCACACACAACCATTTCACAACAAGAAAAATCCCCAAAAATACATTGTATACTCTTCTACTCACTTGCTAAAAATACTGGGCTCATTGAAGACTATCATCCACTATCGGCCTCTCAAATAACCGTATTTAAGAGGCTCCAGAATAAACGGAAACCTCCAAACAAGGAAAAAGTGTTTTGGGCTGCTTTTGAAAGCAAAGAAAGCTCAGAGGAATGCCTCTCTGGCCTCAGCGAAGTGAAAGAGAAAACTGGAGTCAGCTCCCACACAAGAAAAAATGGACCTCAAAAGAATTATGTATAGCTTCAGTAGGTCATATACCAGAAAAAAAAGCCAAGAAAGATATAGGGAAGTTCTGAAGAAGTGATTGCGTGTCAACGGAACCAAATGTAAGGAGATCCTGCATTGAAAGAGCACCCCTGGTGCTTAAGTGCAAAATGGTGTGCTGGTTTTTCCATTGAACCTTGGCAGATAAAAGTATAGCTGTCCATAAGTAAAAATAGAGGAAAAAGCTAGGGAGCTCATTCCCTTTCTAATGCATGACTTTATTCAAATGGGTCCAAGCCTTGGCTTTGTTTCAGCCATACTGACAGCGGGTGGTGATGCACCATGAGAGGGGATTGGCTGCCAAATAAGGGGCAAAAAAGTCCTTTTCAAACCTATAGTACAGAATATACCATTATCATCTGTAGTAGTGACGCGGTATGGCACTTCAGACTTGCACAAGGTACGTATTTTACATAAAGCATTTGGACAAAAGTAGTGGTGCTTAGCGTCTTGAAAGCTGCACTATTGAAGAAAACCTATTTTCACTACATCTGTCTCATTGTGTAGTCGTTCACTTGCCTGACTTTGGTGCGGGCAGGTGCAGGCTCAATTCCCGTTGGTGGCGGTATGATTGGGGATTTTATCGAAGGTTTTTAATATTATTGTTGACAAAAATTATCTCACAATAATTATCGTTATTGTTTTATCGCCCAGCTCCAACATCATCCACAGCCTAATGGATCAGAAGCATTCATTCATACATTCATTCATTTTCTGAACCGGTTTATCCTCATTAGGGTCGCGGGGGTGGTGGAGCCTATTATAGCGGACTCCGGGCCAGTAGGGAGGGACACCTTGCATCGTTGGCCAGCCGATCGCAGGGCACAAGGAGACAAACAACCAGGCACACTCACAGCCATACCTAAGGGCAAATTAGAGTCTCCAATCAGCCTACCATGCATGTTTTTTTGGAAAGTGGGAGGAAACTGGAGGATAATGCAAACCTGGATGTAACCCAGGACCCCAGAGCTGTGTGGCCGACACGCTAACCACTCATCCGCCGGGCCGCTGAATGAGGAGCAGCTCTAAAATAATTAAATTAATTAACTAAATAAATAGATGAATAAATAAATAAATGCATAAATAATTAAAATAATGAACTACATTTATAAAGTCATCTTCAAATTACTGGCCAACACAAAACATCCAACACTCTAATGTCATCAGCTGATTTAATTGTACAAAATAAGTTGTAACACTTGGCAGCGACTGTACTAGACTTAAGTTGGTACAACAGCATTTCATATACTGCCTAATAGAAAATACAAGCTCTCACTGCTTCCACTGCTGTAACTTTGGTTACGCTGAAGTGAGAGGCGCAATAAAATTCTAATAAATCTTGACAGGAGCGTTCAGAGAACCACAATGCCAGTGGGTCGTGACAGAGACTACATTTGTGGACCATGTTTTACTGCCTTGGCCCAAGTGCAAGTTTTTCTAACACTGTTTGTGTGGTTGTAACATCTACTATTACGGACGCGCTTTGTAGTTACACCCAGCGATTGCTTTTAATCTAAAGCCTGATTTGGCTCATAATTATTTTATGAAATAATGTGAAATATCAAAATTGTTATAAAAAAGTAAAGTATTACATAACAATAAAAAGAATTACGATAAGTTTTTGCCTCTTTTCTTGAATGATTTGAAGAACTACTTTACAATATCCATCACAATAGGCATTTAAGAGTGGGCTGCATACAATGGCTGTGAAGAGTTTAGTGTGAATATAGGTCACATTTTCCTGCCAAAATTGAGACTCTGCTCTCCATGCGAGAATTCCAAAATTTAGACTCTATTCGTCATAATTTTTAGAGAACTTTGACATAGACCTGGGCTATAAAACAATAACGATAATTATCATCCAATATTTTTTGTCAACAAAAATAATAAACATTTGATAATATTTTGATTTTTAATATATTGAAACTGCAATTACAGCACACAAACACCACAAAAAACGCGGCCGCTGATGCGACGTGAATGCTAGTTACAGACCAACACTGAGTAGAAGAAGATGGGAAGCAAAAGCTTTTTTTTAAGCAGGGTCAGCAATAGAGCCCCTAATACTGAGCATAAGAGTAAAAAGACTAATACAGTCAAAATGAGCAATTAAGAAATGCTGGACAATAGTGAGCCGGCCCACTAAAAGATCCAAGTGAAGTTTCCCCATTATTATCTTTCTTTCTTTTTTTTCTAATCCCATTTAAATACATTAGCACAAACAGCTGCTCTATTGAAACTCCTTAACCCATTTCAACCCACTCTCCTCATTTGAAGACAGCCTCTAATTCTTCTGTAATTTGATAACTACGAGTTTTCCACATTTGGGCGGCCCGGCGGTTAAGTGGGTAGAGCGTCGGCCTCACGGTCGGGGGCCTGGGTTCAAATCCATGTTGATCCACCTATGTGGAGTTTGAATGTTCTCCCCAGGCCTGTGTGGGTTTTCTCCAGGTACTCTGGTTTCCTCCCACATTCCAAAGACCTGCAGGGTAGGCTGATTGGACGATCTAGATTGCACCTATGTCCCAAAGTCAGCTGTGATAGGCTCCAGCACCCCCCGCATCCCAAGTGAGGATAAACCAGTTCAGAAAATGAGAAGAGATGAGAAGAGTTTCCCCATTTTATACAAATGTTCTTACAGTATTGCAAAAATGTAAACTTTGTTACCTTGGGTTAAAATGGGTTAAGTTCATCTTTTTTTAAATGCCCATATGTGAAGTAAATTGACAGTTTATTTCTGTGAAGCTCAAAATAGTCTGCTTGTCAATGCTGATGATGTCCTGAGTTGATTTTTTATTTCATATTGCACAGCAACTTTTTGTTTGAAGGCAAATTTATAAAATTAAAGACGCCTGTCAAAATGTCTGCATGTTTTATTATATTTTACTTTTCATAGTGGGAGGGAGTTGTCCTATCTTTATTGTACAATAATGTGGTAGAAGTCATTTATTCACAGACGTTTAAAATTTAAAAGACGATGTGATAGTGATAATTATCAATACAGCCAGCAGCATGTCTTTGGAATGTGAAACGAGACCAGAGTACCCAGAGAAAACCAACTTAGTTCCGGAGAGAACATGCAAACTCCCCACAGGTGGACATGACCTGGATTTGAACCCAGGACGCCAGAGCTGTGAGCCTGACGCGCTAACCACTAATTTTGTAAATATGACAAATTACCATAATAAAAACTGTATGTGTAAATGTAATTAATTACTTTATATGTAGTATTTTTTACAAAGTTAAAATTAGCATGGAACAGCTAACAGATAAACAACTTATTTTCGTTTAGGCTTAATGATGAAGCCAATAAAAGAGGAATGACTGAATATGGCATGATTAGTTTCGGTTTCTGGATTTTTATTATAATCGGTGGCAGTTAAAACCAAATGGCCACTTTTATTTTATGGACAATGAAAATAAAAATTGTGCCTCACAGATTCCTATTCAACTCAACTTTACTTCCTGGACACTTCATGAATAACTGTAGCTATAATAACACTGAACACTGGGACACTGAATTGGTGGCCAGCCAATCGCAGGGCACAAACAACCGTTCACCCACACATTACCTCGCATGTGTTTAGGGTACCCATGCGTTTCGTCGACAGACATTTGGTCGACCGACGTTCGGTCGACCGACGTTCGGTCGACCGACGTTCGGTCGACCGACAGTTCTCTCTCTCTCTCATGAATATAATTTTGAGAGCGAGACATTACCTGGTTGATCACTTTTAACAGTAAACTCTTTCTTTCTATCTCTCATGATTATAATTTTGAGAGCGAGCAAATCTGGCGACCAAACGTCCGTTCAACGAAACGACCATCGACAAAACATCCGGCGACGAATCGTCCGTCGACGAATCGTCTGGTCACGGAATATAGCTATCGCACTGATATGTAAACAGGGGAAGAGCATTCAAATAAACGTCCAGCTATTTTAAATTATTATAATTTTCCCACACAGCAAAACATCTGAGGGCTCTTCAGCTTGAGCCTCTCTGCTGAGCTATGAGGCTCATTAGCAACAATGTTTTACATGTACAAAGTTCAGTGGATTTTTAGTGTCAGGGACATACTCTGATTGTTGCCAATGTCTTTCTTGGTAATACGTAAGGCCCTTCTTTTTTTCTATAAATTTTGAATCATCTGCTGCCAAAAACCTTACTGCCATTACACCTGATCCTTAATAAGCTTGTCTCGCTTCCTCTTCTGCCTGGCTGCATATGCAGCATCAAAAAGCTATGGGATCCTTTCAACACGCTGGCTGCTTTTCAGCTGCCGAGGACTCCACAGTACTGTTTCAGACTTTGTCCTCAGTCATTCAGCCATATGCACCCATTAGGGTGTTAGCAAAAGTGCGTACAAGTAAAATAATGACATAGTAATATCTTTTAAATAAATGTTAAACAAAAGCTCCACTTATTTTTCCTGCTCTTTTTATTCTTTGTGAATCCCATCTTTGTCGCCTAAATACTGAGGAAAACCTTTATCAGCACAGCTCTTGTGCTACCAGTCTTGAAAAAGTATTTGATCTTAGTTACAAAAGCATTCTATGAACTCGCTCCTAATCGTATCCATGCCCCAATAACACCACCCCTTGCAACCCCGAGCAACCACCACCATTTTCACAATGTTTACTTATCATTGCATGTTTTTCTTCACCTCAAATAAATATATCTTGTGATTCAGAAAGTCAGAAAGGCATGAATGACTTTGGAATACCACGATAGTGATTTTAAATGCCTTGTTTGATACACTGATAGGCGTTTTTTTTCTCCAACTCAACAGTGTTTTATCAGTGGTACTTCGGTTTTTACCATATTTATCAAATGTAAAGCCTTCAAAGACATCTGGCCTAATCCTAGAATGTTTTCATTGACCCATCACTGGGTTATGAGGACATGAAAATACTTTATTGTTGTCATTCTCAGGCTGCTGTAGAGCTCAGTGTCTGCTGTACTGACTTCATTGGTTACGAGTGCTTTGGAAAAGCTGGTCGACAAACTTTTGACAGAGAAGAAAGACCATGAGCCAGCTACACCCAATGCAGTTTTAAGAGAAGATGATAGGATTGAGCACAAGGCATACTATCTGGGACAAAAACCAGCCTGAAACTGCAACTCACTAACACTAAAAAGTCCAGATTTTTGGGAGGGGAGACCAAGACCATAACTAAGTCTTATTAAAGTCAAGCTAGTAAATAACCACAACTTTCCAAATGTTGTTTTAAGAGTTAGGGTTAGGCTAACCTACAATGTACAAGACTAGGATAAAACCATCTTCTCCCTTGTAAAATACTTGCAGTATGTCAGGTTTGCCATTAGACATTTCCAAATTTATGCACAAATAAAGATGAAAAAGACAGTTTTCTGGATTTTTACTTGCAAGGATAAAGACCGTTGAGCCAGCCTCGCAATTCTGTTCTGATCTTACACATCTTTTCTGTCATTTTATTCTTTTTGAGAGCCCTAATTACAATGTATGTCTCAACTTTAAGGGGAGGGGTGAAAACATAAGTGAGACTTTTGAGCATGCGTGTGTATTGATATATGTGTAGTCAAAACAGGTGAAGGTCTGGAAACCTTGTGGAGTATATGTGGTGGATGTGGGTGAAGTTCAAGGCGTTCTAGATCCTCTTTGTTTAGTCTAACCAAGGTTTTCAGATTTTACTTCGTTGCAAGCAAGTATAGTACTAATAATGATGAGCAAAGCTAATGTATATTAATATTAAATAAAACCCTGACACACTCGAACCTGGATTTTTTTTACCAGGCAGTCAGAGTAAATGTCAGGCTTGCTCGGGACCTACTGAAATAATTTGTACTAAACATTGCAGTTGGCCTCACAACAACAAACATCTTTGAGAATTGCGAACAATGCATCGACCTGTTTTTTTCCCAGCAAGATGAGATGGATCATGACCTAGGTCTGACAAATTTCCGATGTGTGAAAGAACTTTATTTCAGTGTCATAAAACATACAAATAGATTTGTTGTCTGTCTGTCTCTCTACTGCTTACTAATTTTCCAATTCCTCTCTCTTTCTCATGCAAACGGTTGCCATTGCATAATTGGCACCAAGCAGTTCTCTTTGAGTGATATTTCCTAGGGTTCAGTTTGTGAAAATGCCACAGCAGATATTTGTCAGTCTTGATCACCCTTTGTTAAGAATTTGTTTTCCTACCCTCATTAGATGTGTCATGTTATGTTGGGGTTTTGTTGTTTGGGTGTTTTTCCTTGAGTGTCATGTCCATGTGAGGACCCATTATTTTCAACTGCTGTGTCTCTCCTGCTTGCCTTCCCTCGTATGAACCAGGTTTTTCCTATTGTCATGTCAACCCCTGCTGGTGTATTTAAATCCCACATCTCAGTCAGCCCTTGTCGGGCTATTTTTTGAGAAATGTCATGTTTGTTTTTGCATTTAGCTGGTGTTATGTTGGTGTGCTTTGTGTCCCATCATGTTATCCCCCAGTGTGTTTAATTTTTTTTGTGTTGGTATTTTTCCCAGATTTCTTAATGTAAGGTTTTATTTTGGTAAACTGCCTTTGTTCATTATTATTACATTAGTACACCCGTACTCCTTTTTTTCCGCCTGATTTGCTGGATCGGGATCCAACTCTGTTCCACTCACCGCTTCATAACAAAATGAGGTGTCTGGGAGCCAAAAATAAACAGGAAATATGGTTTTAATTGTCATTACCACACTTGAAATTATTAATCTAAACTATGTTTTGTACTTAAATCTGCTCTGGGTAACTAATATGCTGTTGTATCATAAAACCATTAGCTGTAAGGTAACATTTGAAATGCAGCAAAGAGTTGGAGTAGATAGTCATCCATGATTAAGCAATAGCTGACAGCATTCAGTACTGAACAAGTATTGTGCAGATTACTGATGGAATATGGTATTCTCCAGAATACTGATGGAATATGATGTTCTCCAGATTACTGATGCAATATGGTATTCATTCATTTTTTGAACACCTTATCCTCACATCAGTCGTGGGGGGTGCTGGAGTCAATCCCAGCTAACTGTGGGCAACATGCGGGGGACACCCTGAATAGGTGGCCAGTCAAGGGAAAACCATTCACAGTCACACTCATAAGAGCATTTTGACATATTCAACCAGCCTACCATGGATGTGGGAGGAAACCGGAGTACAAAACCCATGGAAAACCCAGGGACAGCATGCAAACTCCACACAATGAAACCAACCTGAGATCAAACCCTCAACCCCAGAACTGAGAGGCCAATGTGCTAAGCAATCGGTCGCTGGGCCACCTTGAATGTGGTATATTTGGTTAAATATAGTCCCCTTGGTACAAACCAGGTGCATTCATTTGTTTTCTGAATAATCCTAAATGTTCCCAAAGTCACTAGAGTTCACACTTATTTTAGGACTATAAGGAAACTGTTACTTTGATCATATTTGACCAGTTTTAATTCATTAGGAAATAAGTTTATCAGTCAATTCATGTATATTCTTAAATATGAATATATCCATTTCAATATATTTTATTGTAACTTTCTCAGTGATTCGCATTCCTTGAAGGCACACATTACAATAGATTACTTTTAATTTAGCATAAAAGTAAATTACATTCGGCGACATACCAGGAAAAGCTTGACTTCATAGGACTTGAAGATGATTAATCTACCTAAGTTTTAATAAATCACTGTCCCTCACTGCATTTTACAACATCGGAGGCATTTGAACAGAACACAGCCAAGGTTGTCTGTGATTTTGAGTGATGGTTTGCCAAGCAGGAGCGGGCTCCTTCAGGACTCTCCTCTTGGTCTCGAAGGAGACTAAATAATGACACTCAATTATTATCCTCAATCTGATAATTTCATCCCTTTAAAGTACATTTGAGTAATATTTTCATGTCTATCTCCTGCAGAACTGTGAAAATGAAAAGCTCGAGCAGTTTCTTTTAAAAGCTATCAGAAATTCATGCATTTACCTCTATTGTGCTTTGAAAACTGTGTTCACGTTTAGTTTTATGGTGGCAAAATACAGAGCAGTTAAAACTATTTGAAATATTAAATGTCAAACAATGCAGTCACAAAACTTATTTTATATCGTGGTGAGCGACAATGTTGGTGCCAAGGCCTTTATTCAATTTACTGATATTACCCACTTTAAATACTAGCCCCTATCACATCGCAATTATAAAAATTAACCTTAAAGCATACTTTTTGCACAGTGTGGCTTGTGGGCGTGGTTGGAGTTAGTATGGGAAATATCATGTTACACTTTCTTAAGCATTTTACGTCCCTGAGAACACATTAGAAACCCGTCTTGCAGGACGAAAGATTCTGTAAACCCACCAAAGTAATGTTCTTAAAACGTTGGCAGCAAACCCAATACATTTGATTAATAATTACAAGTACTACTGCCTAATTAATATAATGTCAACTGTTAGTTATCCTATTGCAAGCATACATACAAGTAGTAAAGTGACAAATAAGGACCATTAAAAAAAGAGGAATGATCACGTCAAATGTACATAAACACACCCATGAAATAACTGATTGCTGAAGTACAAGTTCTGTATTTTACTTCCCACATATATATTTTTATGACTAATGTCCCATTTGTGCAATTAAACCGATTGCCAACAACCATATTCCCAATGATTTTAAAGTGTTGCTGGGTGATCATGCTATTAGGGATATCAAATCAAGCCTTCCAAAGACTAACCATAATTTCCAAGCTGAGCAGTGACATTCATAAAGAGATGAAGAGCCTTCTTTTAATATGGATAAAAGATAGACAATTAGCAGGAGATAGCGTGACCGAGGCGATAATATGAATATAAGCCAGCGGAATTTACATCAATTTAAAAGCAAAGCAAGCATCCGAAAAAAGGGGAGCCTTCAACACCACCAGAATCCTTCATTTAAGTCTCTCTTTCTCTCTCTCTTGCTTTCTCCAACGCGTACCCCACGTTGTACTGAATATAGTGTGTAATTTTAGTATTAAACATCATAACCACTAGTTATTTGTTACTCATTTAGTAGATGGTGAATTAGAACCAATAGGCAGCAGGTGATAGCTTGCATTTTCTTCCTGAACGTGGCAGTGACAAAATAGTAACATGCACTTTATACTTACAAACAATTGATTGACTTTGAAATGGCTCCAAGTGATTTTCCTGACTTGTTCAAGTCAAGGATCCTCTTTTTCAGATCCATGCTGAGCTCTTTTGACTTTCCCATTGCAGCGTTTGTGGGCATTTGCATCCAATGAGCCCTATTTAAATGGTCTTAGAGAAGTCACCAGCTGTAGTCACTCATAATCACTCACAAGAAGTTAAGAGGCCATGCTCTGAAGCTCATTTCACTGACACAACTTTCTAAGTCACCAAAATTGCTAATTTGTGTTGCTGTATATATATTTTTGACCCAGCAAATTTGATCACTTTTTCTGTTAACCCATTATAAAGTCATAAAAGAACCAAACTTGATGAAGGTTTTTTGTGACCAAGAACTATATGTTCCAATCACTCTAACAGAGAAAAATTTGAGTTATAGAAATAACTGGAAACTCAAGAGAGCCATGACATTATGTTTTTCACAAGTGTATGTAAACTTTTGACCACAACTGTATATATATAAATAATCCATTATACAGTTAGAAAGTCACTGGAGTACACCGGCCACCCTTCTTCTGTAATTTTTGTCATCTTAATTAATTACTGTGGGTGCAGGTTTTTGTTCCAACCAATCCAACACAGACACTTTGACCAATAATACTTCTGCAGAAAACAAGAAACACCTGACTCCAATCCACTGATTGCACTTGAACACCAGATTGGTGAAAAAAAGGGTGTTCTCTTTCTGGGTTGGAATGACAACCCGCACTTACAGTGGCCCTTTGTGGAATAGTTTGAAGACCACTGCTTTAGCCATTAAGCGGCTTCCTGCCTCTACCTACAATATTTTATTTAGCAGAGCAAAGGAGGGGCTTGGATGGGAGTTTTTGCAGGATGCATGCATTTCTGATGTTGGCTTGCCAAGGCAACTATGTGACTACTATAAGTAAATGAGACCTAATACATCAGACACATGAACAAGGGAATAGCCCGAGAACAAAAAATGCATTTGGAACAGAAAGTACATTTCTTGTCACCTATCAGTGGTGAGCTCCTCTTCAGTCTAGGTGCGATAATGAACCCACCTAAATCACATGGCTGTGAGTTAAAGTCATACTCAAAGTTGTACCCTGGAAGCCCTCAATTCCAAGGCTTTAGGGATTTGGATGGAAGACATCACACATTGGTGACAGATGGAGATGAACCCCACTCCACCCTTTGCTTTTGTCTCCAATAGTGTGCTAACAGGGCCACTCTGTACGGAAAAGTCATGTGTTTCTAGCACAAAATCCACATCACGGTCCGTTGAAAAGCTTACACTTTAATCTTGCATGACGGATTGAACCTACCACTGCAAAAGTCGTTTTCTTCCCTTCCAAATTCTCTTATAGACACTTATGTTTGAGTTGAAGGCTGTGTGTGTTTGTGTGGCCACATCAAAGTGAATATGATGTATACCATACACTTTCTCACACATCTCTATCAAATGAGTGTATGCCCTTCCTTCCATTCCTTGCTTTAAATATATTCAGCAGCCTATAGCTATTGAATTTTTGCAGCTACACTCGAAAGTGTGAATAAACAGATGACAGTGGCAAGAAATGAAAAAATGGGTACCCTCCCCCCTTTTTTCACAGGGAAAAGAACAGAATGTAAAATAGACCGTCACACAGACTTGGTCTGTACAAGAGAACAAATCCCTACGGAAAATATCCAAGGAGGCATGCAGATGACCTGGATTTTGTTTCTATGCCTGGCATGGATTTCAGTACACTAGTAGAAATGGTCTTTGAGATAAAGAACGTCCGTACACTTGCAAATAAATGCTCTACCTGTTTACTTGTGTGCTAATCTATGCCAAATAACCTATTTGTTCCTTCCCTCTTGCATATATCCTTTCTTTTTCAAAATCTTCAGGTCTCTGCCACTGTGGGCATTAAGAATTCAAAGATCTTTCTGTTGCATGCATAGTAGTTATCACTGCATCTCTTTCCCTTCCTTACGATTTCTCTCTAATCTTTCTTAATCTCCCTGCCCAGGGTGAAGTGAGAATTAGTTTCTCACTCTCTTTCATCAATCTTTCACAGCGGCTTCTCCTTCCATCTACCTCTCGTCACTTAACTTTTCTTGGACCCGCTCTCCTCCAAATTCATCAGTAGTGTTGTTATTAGTTAGTTTGATTCTTCTTTTTTGAGCAATAGCGGTTACACAACTGTGTCATTCTTCACTTTTCTTTGTTCGTCACCACTTTTGAATCTGTTAGGCTTAAAGTTTGTCTCTACTGCAATTGAGGTGCCATTTGGGGTGTGCTATGCAAGACCCTGCGCATATTCTATTCAGCAAACATACTGAACATTTTGCTGTTGCTTTGTTGGAAGAGATTGACCAGAGCCTTGCATTCTTATCCAACAAAAGGTAAAACATCAAAACTGAAGGTACACTTGTGTATAAGCACAAGAGCTTAAATAATCATCTTGTTCTTTTCTTACTTAATCGAGGGATTACTGTATGTTTAGCCACATCCGGAACTAATGCAAAAAGTATTTAATTAACACAAATTAAGTGAATTGGGAATGGTTGGCTTTCTCAATGCATACCGTACAGATAACTGGCGACATGTAGTCCACCTTTCACACACAAAGTCATCAGGGATAGGCTACAGCATGCTGTGACTCTGACAAAGATAGATGGTGCTGAAAATGAATGAATTAATGGATAAATACCCACCATTGATTTGTCATGTAAATGTATGCACAAAACACAAACGTGCATGTCTTATATCCAAAGCGCAAATTATGTTGCTCAACTTTTATAATAATATAACAGTAATATTGGTGGCCATGCGGCTTGAGTAGTCAGCATGTCAGCCTCTCAGCTCTGGGGTCTTGGTTCAAATTTAGGTCGGTCCACCTGTGTCGAGTTTGCATGTTCTCTCCGGAACTAAGTTGGTTTTCTCTGGGTACTCTGGTCTCGTCCCACATTCCAAAAACATGCATGATATGCTGATTGGACACTCTAAATTCCCCTTAGGTATGAGTGTGAGAGTGAACGGTTGTCCATCTCCTCGCACCCTGCGATTGGCTGGCTAACTCTGGTCTGAAGTGAGCTGAGATAGGCTCCAGCACCCCCCATGACCTTAGTGAGGATAAATGAAATGAGATGAGAATAGTAATATTCTAAATCTTGTGTATTTTTTAAAGTGTCCCTCTGGCCTTAATATCTAATGCCACAACTTGCATTCAACCAACACTGCCGACATCCTATAAGTCCCCTTGCACTCATTTTGTACTTTTAAGTATGCAGTTAATGTGCAGCTGAAGGGAAACGCTGAGCAAAGCCAAGAGACACATGAGAGTGGATACGATAAGAGTCAGATAAAGGGAACACTGGGCATTAATGAAAACAGTAAGTAGTGGGAAGGGGCTGCCGTGAAGATTAGCTGTAGTGGGAAAAACAGGCTGTACAACAAAGTTAACAGAAATTGGAGTAATGCCGAAAAAAACTGATGTAATAACTAACTCAATGTATTTCAGTTTTATTCCTCTTTTGGAAAAATAAAATAGGATGAGAAGGAAAATAATTCAGGAACGAGTAAGAGAAAATGAGGATAGACCTCACGAACTAAGATTGATAAAGGGCTTCTAGGGCAGTAAATAAATGTTCAACAGGATTGAATCAGTATTTGTAAATACTGCATACTGATAGGTTGGCTTAATTCAGTGCGATCTGTAGGAATCAACCAAGAGATGCGTGTTTGTTATTAGCATGTGTGGAAGAAGAAAGCATGAGAAATCACATTAATAGCGATGAATGCTAATGAAAGTGATTGGCGTAATCAAAGCAACGACAGCGGAAGGAAAAAGACACCAGGCGGTATCATCTCATTTGCTAATACAAAAAACTTTTACAGGCGATACTTAATGCCTTCCACAATTGAAAACACATTTACTATGTATTTTGAAAACTGATCAATAGAATTCCCTATTATTGAAGTGTTACTGTGAGGGCTAGGCATTATACCACTACATATTTTTTCGTTCATATGTGAAGCTTCAAACTTCTATGAATATCATTGATAAAGATTTATTAGCAACATCTTGGGAATTTTGTCAAAAGAATACAGAGACTTTCAGTCCTTAAAAGGGGTGAAAGGACAAAAAGATTACACATTTTCATGTAATTTTACTTTTCAATTCTGAGAATGACTCTCAAGAAATAACATTAGAAAATATGAATTGTTTATTGCTCTCTCCATCAAAAAGGTTCCCGACCCTTGCCCTATAGGTGGATTATCATATATATATGATCATTGGGTTGTTTAAATATTTGGGTGCCAACATTGAATATTTAAATGGAATATAGCTGTGAACTTCCCTAATAACAAATGAAGTACCAGTTGCATTCCTGGGAGGATCCCGGGGGCACAGTATATCAACAATCAAGCCAATTAACCCCTATACATCGACTGGGATCGCTTGCTGTGACGATAATGTAGTTAAACAATGTAACATATGTACTAAAGTCAGGCAAGCAGAGGGCATCTGTTCAACAAATCAGCAAAGTACTTATAATCACATTTCACACCACACTAATCACTTCAACCTAATTCATCATCCATATGAAATCAACCCTACGTTTTAAGACATAGAGGTGGAGGAAAAGGATTGGGGATGTAGATGAAGGGAAAAAATGGATAAAAGAAAAGAGAAGTCTATAAACGTCTTGAAATTTAAGAAAAAACGTATTTTTTTTTTATCTGAAGCTCACTAATTTAATCTCAGAACGCATGTGATTGACAAAACTCTCAGGCCTTTGGGCTCCTACCATTTCAAGAACAGAATTCCGAAAATCCCTAATCCTTCCCCCGATAGCAACAGCCCGCAAGGAAGAGGCCACCTCAAAAAGAACGAAGAAACATGATGGAGAAGAATTTGGAAGAAAATGAACCCCGCCTGCTGCTTACATAAAATTCCTCTTTAATTAAAAGTCTAAATCCCCTTTACTTTAAACCCCTTAATAATTAAAACTGTGATCTCTCTCTTTCCCTGCCCTCACACAAAATTGAAAAACAATATCAAACTTTTGCAATTTTTGCTTAAAAACTCATTAATTAAATATTGCAAATGAACAGAGGTGCCATATCAAGGCAGAACCCCACTTTTCTCATTAGCCGCTGGTTAAGTGATCCTAAAGGCAATGTTTACCAAAGGGACACTAAAGAGGAAAATATTATAATTTTACCCACGCTAATTGCAGTCGTTATAGTAAGGGGGCCAAAAGGGATATTCTGTATGACTGAGATCACAGGGAAAGTGGATTTCAGATGATCCGCTGTGGTTTCCTCTCCAAGGCTTCACGTTTTATAGCACTTATGAAATGTTATGAGATATTCAATATTACATTCCCAAACAATTTCGCAGGGGAACAAGGCGGGTAAAGTACCACAATCGGGACTTGGAATAATTCCGAAATGATTTTCATAAACATCCTCTGTTAAAAATAAGATGATAAAATATCGTATACAACAATGTCAGAGCTCACTAATAATACTTTATCTAGTTGGCACAAATCAAATGTTCACTTTGCAAAAGGTTGCTTTTCATCTTGGTGTTTATGCATTTTCCTTGCCTACCTTCTCACTGTGTTTCTTATGCGTTAAAAATAGAGATGCAGTGTGTTCGTTTCATGCTGGCACAATATTTTGCCAAATGACAAGTCACATAACAAAGACACTGTTTCTACTAATGTATGCACTTGTATTTCTAACCTAAGTTCAATAAGATCATAACAACAATGGTAAAATGCAAAAATAATACTGCCGTCAAAATGTTCTGCTAGATTTTATATTAAGCATTTTAAATAAGTAACTCTTAAACTTCCATTTAATAGAATATTCTGGGGTCCTGGGTTCAAATCCAGGTCACGTCCACCAGTGTGGAATTTGCATGTTTTCCCTTATTCTCCCCCCGCGACCCTAATGAGGATAAAACGGTTCAGAAAAATGAGATAAATGAATACATCAATAGAGAAAAATAAAAAAAATCGTATTAGCAAGACCACAATTTAAATGGGTTAGCAGTCGGGCAGGGGTGCTCACGATATTGATCGCGAGCTACAGAAAGATTTGATCTAAGGATTGGATTTGTAATAGATTCTCATATGGGACTTGAGCTGGGAAATAGCGCCATTGCGAGTCCAAGCACAATTATTACCTGCTTAAACTATTTTGGGTCCTGCTGGCATATGGTATATATAGTACATAACTACTTTACTTTGTCAGGGGTCCGGGAAAAGGAGTAGATCGCTCAAAGTTGGCTCCTTGAAGAGTATGTCTTTAAGCAAAAAAGTTTGAGCACCCCTGCGGTAGAGGGTACATAGAATAATGATACAGTTCCACAGTTTAGACAGGTCAAATCAGAGCATTCACTAACTATATTTGACATGTTTGTTAAAGAGTGACTTAACACTGTCAAATGTATCAAATAAAATCCTTTGAATGTTGTGTGCAGTCATGAAAAAAAGGACCGTCAAATTCACTTCAGGTACACAGAATTCTACAGGGATACAACACACAGATTTCTACAGGGATCCAACGCACAGATTTCTACCGGGACCTAACGCACAGATTTCTACTGGGATCCAACACTGCAATCACATTTTATTAATGAACCTTTAAATTCTCCAATACTAAATATCTTATCCCATTTTCCACAAAAATGTAGGCATTTATTTTGCTCCCACTTTATCTTATCACCTGCTGGCTGCTCTCAAAGGACAAGGTGTGAATGTACAAAGTGTCTTTTGGTCAACTCACCGTGAAAGCCTGTTATGAAAAATTCAAGGCACTTGCTGTTTTGGCCACCGCAGAGCTTTCCTCTGTCATTCAAAGACTACAGAGCAGCTCTATTCTCATATCTAGAGTCGGTCGATCCATTTTCCAGGTGAAAATATTATTGACCATCTCAACATGCAACCCCATATTATTGGACTTTTCCCTTAGCTTCTGCTACATGGTTTCATTTAACTACCAGTCTAAATATTTTATTTCAATCGATTTCTTCCCCTACCTCTTTGCATCATTTGTAGAGTAATGTGAGGTTTCAACCAGATTATTGCAATCCGTTGACAATGATCGACTGTAAAATATGCTATTTTAAAATGTACTTAATAATATTCACCAGGGTAAGATCGGTCAAAAGAAAAGCACACTGTGTTATTAACATGAGTGAAGACATTTGCGAGTTGCACAGACCTGTCACATTGTGAGCATGTTTGCAGTATGGCGTGAAAATTTGATCACAGGCTTTGGCTTTTATCCATTGCATCGCTGAATCAGGATAGAACCAAGGGATGGAACCACAAACAGCCACATGCTAACAAAAAATTAAAAGGAGAGGAATTTCAGGCAGACATATTCGAAAAACAGTCATTACACGCCAACTGGATTGTTATAATTTATCACTGTGGGTCATTCAACACACCAACTGCAATCTAGTGTTCTGTTCAATGAAATGGAAGCACCATATTTGTGTTGGCTTGTTTGTTTGACCCAGTAGTAGCAATCAGCATTGAATGGCCTGAATTCTAAATTACCACAAACACAGGAGAATGCCTATAAGAAATGAAACTTCTCATGTAAAATACAATATGAGCATTTGAACATAAATCCATGAAGATTACCAGTTCAAAAATAAGAAAATAATCACTAAAGCTGATAGAAGATTTTTGAATGGCACCATTTATACTGCGTAATTGACAAAATCATTCCATCATTCATTCATTCATTTTCTGAACCGGTATACCCTCACTAAGGTCACGAGGGTGCTGGAATTTATCCCAGCTGAATTCCAGCCAGAGGTGGGGGACACCCTGAATCAATCGGTGGCCAGCCGATTGCAGTGCACAAGCAGACGAACAAACATTCGCATTCACATTCATACCTAGGGGGCAATTTAGAGAGTCCAACCAGCCTACCATGCATGTTTTTGGAATGTGGGAGGAAACCGGAGTACCCAGAGGAAACCCACGCAGGCAACATGCAAACTCCACACAGGTGGACCGACCTGGATTTGAGTTTAGGACCCCAGAGCTGTGAGGTCGGCGCTATAACCACTCGAGCTGCTGGGCCACCTTGACAAAATCAACAATCCAAAAACGCCTAAATTAAATTTGATGAGGTTTGATTTCAAAAAGGCATTTAAATCTGTTTGGTGCCCCGCAATTGGCTGGATACCAACTCAGGGTGTTGCCCGCCTAATGCCCACAGTTGGCTGGGATAGACTCCAGCATTCTCTGACCCGTGTGAGGGTAAGTGGTAGAGAAAGTTAATGATTGAATGAATATGCTTGGTCTGCTCACCCCATAAAAATAACTACATGCAAAATAACATTCAAAATTACAAAATTAAAGACAATTCAATAACTTCCCATTTTATTTATTTTTTATTATTTTTTTGGTCAATTTTTGCTAACATAACACATTAAACACAGTAGTTTTGAGACATTCTTCGCATTCTAGAACATTAGCTATCCTGAAATTGCAATTACTAGTTAGATATATATTTTTGCCGCTCTATTCCTGTTTGGCGCATGCTAAACTGTAAAAGTAAATTTGGCCCGGCGTCGACGAAGCAGTAAATAGACCTGCTCCCTTTTTTTTCATCGGGCAGTGAAAAAACGTAGAGCTGAACTGAGGAGATGGAATTTCTAAGATTGTAGACAATGGCAACGTATTTGCTACATTGGCCGGAGCAGACTTAGTGGGATTTGGGGGTTAGGAAAACTGATGACACGAACTAACCACAAACAGACTCAAACCCTGACTTACTGTTTCTTCCTCATTGTGTAACAGAATTTTATTTGCTATGTTTGTATTTGTTGTATGTACTGTAGGCAATATATGATTCAACAGTGACAAAGGTTTGTGTGCAAGTAATCCATTTTATATAGTCCCTAACTCAGAAAATGCATTCACACATTCATTCCCTTGCTCAATTATATATTTTCATTGTCTCATTGTAATGATTTTTCTTCTTTCTTGCGGTATCCTAAGGCCTTTGAAAGCTCTGTTGCTCACACTTCTTAAATGTAAGTGTCCTTTGTGGTCAAACATTGCAAAAACAGTGCATGTTTTTTGTCCCAACTAACTCAATAATGATTGATTAAATAAGTGCAACTCTTTAAGTTTGAATCAGACCGAAGCTCTAAAGGAAAATTGGCGTTTCAATCCCGCTTTTCTGTCTCTTCTTACCTCCCTTGGAACAACAGCTACTTTACTTAAAGCCAATGCCACGATGGGAGGCTCATGTAAACTATTACTCAGTTGTTTGGATTAAACTTCTGTTTCAAAACAAAAAAGCTTGTCTTCTTACTTTTGAGTAAGAAAAATGTCTACTTTTATTACTGTTATAAAATTACAAATTTTAAAGTTCATTCATTAATTTTCAGTTCTGCTTATCCTCAAAAGGGTAGCTAGAGCTTTTCCCAATGAACTTTGGGCAGTAGGCCCAACAATGAATTGGTTATCAGCTAATCGCAAGGGGACAAACAACCATCGGTGCTCACACTCATACCGAGGGACAATTTAGAGTTCAACCAGCCTAACATGAATGTTAGGATATGGTAGGAAAACCGGAGTATACATGCAAACTGCAAAAGAACAAGGTTAAACCTACCCTGTATTTAACTTTACTGTCTAAACAAAAGGTGAATGTTATGTATATTGAGAGGTGACCCAGGGAATGAGTAATTAGTGCCAGTGTCTTTGAGCAACCGTCTTTAGGATGGTAATTTACAGTATGTGTTGTCTGTCCCTTAAGTTTTTTAATTTCCACTCATACTTCTGGAATTCAATTTAAGGGCTTTCAGACCACTCAACCATAAATATTTATTCAAATCTGCGTAATACTATTGTGTTTTAAGTCTACTCCTCTCTGGTGCTGTCATACTGTTTTCCTGAAAGTACTCTCAGGTCCTTCACACAATTTTCACTTCATGTCTCCCTTTAACCTCCTTCCCATCCACAACACCACACAATTTTCTATTTTATATTCTCCTCTGTCATCATTTCTCAGTCTCATCGTCACTTAAAGCCCCATGTCCACAACACTTACCTGGGGAGACACAGTTGGAAACCTTCACGTGGTGTCTCCTGAGAGGCCGCTCGCCGCGGCCTGCGAATTCCAACAAATACCACTCAGAGCTGCCAACAAGGAACGTGGCACCCTACGTTTTTCATCCAGCCGGAGACATTTGACTGCCCCTCACCTCCGACTACCCCCCGGATGAAATAACCCGCGTTCCAGTGGCAACTCTAGCGCTATCTGAGGGCAATCCTCAGGCGCTTGTAGTGCAACAACAACAACAACAACAACACTTACCCCAACCCCTCTCTTACATTCAGATTCAAATACAGCCTGCCAGAAGCTTCAATCGTTCAATGGAGGCAGTAGGGTGTTGCTGTTATCGTTACCACTAATAATGAAGCCCCCAAACAGCTAGTCCAATGCCAGACTGCCACAATCATGATCATCAATAGATGCCATTCCTCTTTTTGCTCGTCCTAAGCAATCACCACCAGCCTTATTACCATCATCTGAGCACAAATGCAGACACAGGCGGGGGTCACACTCTCACACACAAACACACACACACACCAATATGTATGAAGAGAATAAGACAAGCAAGTGGGGTAGATGGATAGATGGAGAGCCTGAGGAGGAGACAGGAAGAAGAATGAAACTGGAAGACAGTGGATAGAATGACAGAATAGATGTATATGTATGGAGGGAGTGTGTGTGGTG
This sequence comes from Stigmatopora nigra, assembly GCF_051989575.1. Classification (NCBI taxonomy): domain Eukaryota; kingdom Metazoa; phylum Chordata; class Actinopteri; order Syngnathiformes; family Syngnathidae; genus Stigmatopora; species Stigmatopora nigra. The sequence continues at coordinate 4,810,817 of NC_135516.1, forward strand.
GGGTTGTTGAGTGGGTGTGTTTATTGGGTGGATGGAATGATAGAATAGATGTATATGTATGGAGGGAGGGAGTATGTGTGTGCGTGGTTGGATAGTTGAGTGGGTAAGTGTTTATTTGGTTGGTTGGTGAGTGAGTAATATAGAGTGACAGAGCTAGTGGTGTGATGAGATTAAAATGTGAGTGTTAGACTCACACACACTGTGTCTTTGCGTCGATGTGAGTGTGTACCCAGGAATACCAGAGTGGCAGGCAGGGGATGCGGGAGGAGATGTTCGAGTGTGTACCAGCAGAGTGAAGCCCCTTGAGGCCATTGTTGCATTCTGAATCCAGGATGTACATCGACATGAATGTAATTGGTGGAAACTAGCTCAGTGTGTGGTTGAACTGAAACGGAGGCTCAGTAGTCTTAAGATTTGTCAAGCCTACTTTGTTCCTTTTTATCACATCAAACTGATATACTCTACTCCACTTGGCCCATTTTGTCCTCTTTCTAGACTTAAAAGCTAGCCTCCAATCTATAGTAAACCTGTATGATGATGTATGGGCCCTGAACCTGCACCATATCAACTAGACTGATTCCCCTGTAATTGGAAAACACCAACTGATCTGGAGATCATAATGTTCCACACAATGCACTTCTTTCAATGACTTTAGTTTCTTCTTTATTATTGGTGCTGTCTTGGTGACAAGAGCACTCACCCTTATGCTTGAACCTGTTGTTTATTATTGACAATCCACAACGGGTTCAACATTACCAATGTCAAGTAAAAATTAACAAAAGAGTGCATTGATAGGTTCACAGGGGTTGTGGAGCCTCTGCCAGCCCACTGTGGACAGTAGGCGTACTTAGTTTGATTCAAAATGTGATTTACATGGTTTTAAATCTGTGTACTTTCAGTTTATTAGCCCAAACATGGTGTGATCACACATTAGATTATTTTGTTTACACTCCTTATATAACAAAAACATGTATGTCACAATACAAAAAAAATGTACACTTCTAAAAGTGTGAAATAGCGCCTATGTATATTTTGTGTTTGTATGTTCCTTTCTTTGGCAGAGCAGATTTCTTGCAAGTGTCCACATAGCCTTCTGTTATGGCAGCAATATGATGAAGCCATTCAGGTGATTTTTTTTTTCACTGACAATGAATAGCAATGAACTTAGTTGAACGTTGGTAGCCTATTTAGCCTCTGAACAAAACAAATTGTCTCTGATGCACAGCACCTTCCCGATTTCCAAAGAGAAACGTTCACAGGTTAATTCCGACACTAAAATGTTCTCTGATGTGTCAACATTCAATTTCCTTTGGTTAATAGGCTGATTCAACCTCCTCTGTGAATGATGGAGAGAAATTATCCTCTAAATTCAGTTTAAAAGAACGCAAGGAAATTTAGAAATAAAACAACTGACATATTTTTTTATGTACTCTGCTTTTTGGAGTCATGCTGACTGCTGTCAAGCGTATTGATGGAGTGGCAGAGCAAGTCAATATGAGATGCCCCAAGAACCTGTGCGTGCAAGTGGTGTACAAAATGTATTTGCCTTTGGTCATATGAATGGCATGCTCTCAAGGGTACTAACAATTGTTGTGAATGTTCCAAATATAAGTATAAAGTATATTCTTCTGAGTAGAATACATGCAAACACACAATTGTGTACTGTGTCTCTATCAAAGGATATTTATGTCAGTGCCAGTAAAGCACTTCATCCTTCTCAAAGCTGAAATGAAACTAGGGCTATAAATGTACACTGGGAAACGCATCCCAGAAGTGCACCAACATTGAAATAAGTTGTGCTTACTGTTAAAGTGTATTTCCAGTTTATGACATCACATAACCCTCTGTAAAATCAGCAGCAAGTGAGAAATAACTCCTGACTGAATGAATAACTATAGGCTTGGCTAAACACAAATATTTGAAGGTGGTAGAAACAAAATAACAAATAATATTCTATATTATGTTATATATATATATATATATATATATATATATATATATATATATATATATATATATATATATATATATATATATATATATATATATATATATATATATATATATATATATATATATATATATATATATATATATATATATATATATATATATATATATATATATATATATATATATATATGTATATGTATATGTATATGTATATGTATATGTATATGTATATATATATATATATATATATATATATATATATATATATATATATATATATATATATATATATATATATATATATATATATATATATATATATATATATATATATATATATATATATATATATATATATATATATTTATATATATATATATATATATATATATATATATATATATTTATTTATATATATATATATATATATATATATATATATATATATATATATATATATATATATATATATATATATATATATATATATATATATATATATATATATATATATATATATATATATATATATATATATATATATATATATATATATATATATATATATATATATATATATATATATATATATATATATATATATATATATATATATATATATATATATATATATATATATATATATATATATATATATATATATATATATATATATATATAAATATATATATATATATATATATATATATATATATATATATATATATATATATATATATATATATATATATATATATATATATATATATATATATATATATATATATATATATATATATATATATATAAAATCAAATACGACAGATGAAAATTCTGAGAAAATAGTAATTAATTAATTAATAGTCTGACTTCGTCTTAGTTTCTTTCTGTACTTATTAGGGGCTGACACCACAAAGCACTTTTCATAGTGCGACGACACTAAATACCCATAAAAAGGGAGCTGAGGAAAAGAAGGGCTCCAGAGTCACTTTTTTTTCTCAGGGCTGGCTTTTTATCTTTATTTTCAGGAAATGTCTGAGACCAATTTGAACTTATATTCATATTCAGTCCAAGTCGTCAAAGCAAGGTAATGACAACAAATATTCTAAATTCTGTGCCATAAGGCTTCAGTCAGTGTGTAGTAATATGTTGCATACAATGTAGCATAAAGTTTTATACAGGTCAATCAATTTGGGTTGGTTGTTTAAAAAGTACATAGATTGTGTGGGAAACCCTGCTTCATTGAGTCACAGTGCAACAGAGTTCCATTAATTATAAATGTGTCATTTATTCAGGGCATGATTAAAAAGTGGCGATCTGTGTTTTTGCGATAAAGACTATGGAAGATGAAGAGATATGAACAGTGCATGCTCAATAAAAGAAACCGAAAGATGAGGCCTGGAGGATATGCATGATGGTTCATAATCCAGTGCCTACAGGAGGTCACTAGTGGGAAGCGGTATTAAGGGGCAGATAGATAAAATAAAGTAAGGTTCATACTCCAAGTTTACTGCATTATTATTGCCAATGTGTGAAGAGTAAATGTTCTGAGAAAATATCCCATAAAATAGGTGTGATGGTATAAATATGAAGAGCCTTCTCTAATGCTCATAGAGATATTTGATTACCTTCCCAATGCACTGACATGAGCATTTATTCAGTAAAAACTTGAGTTAACCATATCTGCTGTTTTGCCATGGAAATGCTAGTTGTTTAGAACCAGTAATTATGTTGTGTTAAATATACCGTTTTGTACATCATAGCTAACAGTTGAAAATCTATACATTTAAAACAATGTCGGAAAAAATAAGCAATATAAAGTTGTTCTCATCAAAGTTTTTAAAACAGGGATTAAATGATTAAAAAATCTATTTTTTTTCACACCGACCTAATGTTGATATCTGTGGACCCCGGATGACTTCCGGTTCAAATTATGTAAAAATAATTAATGTAACGAAATGTTTTTTATGAATTTTTTTCCCAAAATTATTGAAATCTCCAAATATCAGGAGAAGAGGAATGTTGTTTTGCTCAACAGATTTTATGTATGTTGCCAAAAGTCGATTCCTTTGAAACCAAACTAATTCCGGTTGAAAACGTAAAAACAAGAAAAGAACTTGTGACATTACGACTTTTTTACTCCCAAAATTATTTTGACTTCCCAACATTACGCAAAGAGCAGTTCTGTGCTCACGCAGACTTATCGTCGACAAAAGTTAAAGTCCATGAAGCCAAACAACTTCCAATTCCTGTTACAGAAAAATACGAAACAAAATGACTTTAATCTAAATTTGAATCAATTTCTAATTTATAGTTTGTCATATTTTAACCTTTTAACCTTGTAATACTTACATTTTAACCTCATAACGGTTTATTTTGAATTTCTTAATATTACGATTTTTCTCTCGGGAATATTACAATGTATGACTTCTTGTAATTTACCGCAACACAGTGGTTAGGAAACAATGATGTCACTAAAATGTCATTTTAAAGCAAACTTGGAGAACTATGATTGTGTTTTTATGATTTTTTTTACCCATTTTAGCCAATGTCAAGCCACCGAGTCAGTAAAGCTACTGTGGGAAAAGACTTGGCTTTAGTTCTCTGACTCCATTCATTTTTCCTTTGTTGCCCTTCTCCTTTGTTGCTTGTTGTCCCTAACGGTAAGATACTATACCCCTGGACAATTATCCATATGTATGCTGTATAGCTCTTAGCTCTTCGAGGATAGTTTTTATTCATGAGGAGGTGAAGCGACACAGCCAGAATTAATGTTTTCAATGTCTCAGCAAAAGTTGAAATGATCTTGTGGATGGCTCACGATTAACCACAGGCTGAGTGAGGGAAGTCAGACATCAATGCAACTTGTAGAAAGCGAGAGTGAGAGTGACTCAGTGAGTCTTTATAAATGAATTGAATAGTAGCAGTTGATAAAATTCATTGAATTATGACAAAAATTGTGACATTGGGAGATGAAGTGCATAGTAGTGAACATATATTCTGAACTTTTTGATCATGTGTAATCTTTCTCAGATACTAAAGTTTAGACTTTAGAGAAAATCTATTTACTTTAATATTTCATTTGCCCTTATTATGTGTCATGATTGGATATAATGTATCTCACATTCTGGAAGTTCTAAAAATCAAACATTTGTATATTTTCAAAACATTATTTTTTTTTTATAAGTCCCACCAGCACTTTGTAGTTCAAATAACATTAAATATAAGTTGGCAGGGATTTAAAGGAAAAGCACAATCTAAAAATGTACCATTGTCCAAATGCTTCTAAGACATATGCTATTTTTACTATTAGACGAGTTTTGTGTTCAATAATTTTGTGGTGTCTGCTTCACATCATTTTTGTTTAAAGAATAAGAATGTCACTGAAACTAAGGAGAGAACTTCCATTTTTTTCTGCATATATAAATGGATGTGCACATCATTAACACAATTCTGAGAATTGTTTAACCAATATGTTTTAACTATATTTGTTCGTCTGCATCATTAAATTTAAATAAGACAAAGCTCCTTTGCATTTTTTCAAATTTTAACATATACAATACTCATCTGTGCTTTAGCTGTATTTTACTATGCAAAGTTCAAAACAAAAATGTCTACAAAGGATTCTACATTAAAGGGAGAGAGGCTAAGGAAGGTGAATAAATAACAGTACAATGTTTTTGGTTTTTTTTGCTTTTGTTGAAGAAGTTGAAAGAGTGTGTACACATTGCAGAATAGAGCCTGCAATTATGATGAGTGTTCAAAAGAGAACAAGTGACTTAATAGACAATGAAAATCAAGGTAATTTGTCAGGCATAGTTCATGAAAGAGGGAAATAAGACATTTGTTAAGGCAGCCATTCTATTTAGTAAAACGTTTCAACTGAAGTATTGTAAGAAGTCAGCTCCATGATCACGAGAAGCCACACAATACCCTTCAACAAATAGGCAAAAACATGCACACAGCAACAGAAGTATCAATCTAGATTTTCCAACACTGTCCCACACATTCACTCAAATGTGGCCACAAGCGACAAGGACTGTACTGCATGAACACACAAACGATATATCTCTGGCGGTAAAACAAAAATCCGGAGACCTGACACGAAAAGTCAAAAGGGATCTAACGCCTAGAGGCAGAGGAAGCGCGGATGAAGCAAGGGACAGCAGATGACGGTTGAAGGGAGGAAGAACGATTTGTGGGTCTACAAAGACATGGCGGGGATAAAAAGGAAAGGGAGGGTTGGAAAGTAACGACGCAGGTGGGCGATGTGGAAAAAGTGTGGGAGGACGCGGAGATGCAAAACTACGGAGACGGAAGAGATGCTAAAGAATGAACAAGTGTGGGAGGAATAGGAATGGTATGAGAACAAGTAAAAGAACAAAAAGAGGGGTAGCAGAGGAGATAGATTTTTGGAGATTTTAAGTGGTCGGGTTGGGAGGAGAAAGAGACGCTCTGCAGATGAGAGCAGAGGAGACAAGGTGATGAAGCGTCAAATCAAACCACCAAACCAGAGTGACAGTAGGGAAGCCTTTATGCATTTAGATGTTAGTCGTGCATGTGCAAATGGCCTGAGTGGGGCTAAAAACATGCAGTGGCATGAGTGAATGATGGTAAGCAAGGTAAAAAAAGAGGGACAAAGTGAGTTGGGGAGATTGTGGTGGGGATTCATTGATGCTATCTAGCTAGGCACAGAAATGTGTGTGACACAATCTCAAATTGGAAATCGCTGTTTCAATCTCGCCTCACTCGCTGCTTGGCTACTCGCTCCACTGATAACAAATGGCCTAATTCTATTAAAAATATCCCATGAGTGAAAAGTTATGTATTAGGAGTGAGGGTGATGGTTTGAGATGAGGGCAGGATGGAAAAAGGAGGCCTGTGACCAAGCAGCAAAAGAAAGCGAGCTGTAAATCCAAGAAGAAACTTTGGTTTGTCTGTCACTATCTTTATTTCCCATCATCTTTCTACCTAGAAAAACACTCCCTACATATTCTCTATCAAACTACCCATTTGTTTGTTTATCACTGCATTTATTTTTAATCTCATATCACCCCAGAGTTGACTTATCTCCTTTCTCTTTCCATACTTCCTATCTATTGTACGTCGCATTTCACCCAATAAATATACTTTCCATTAACTCCATTAACTGTATCTGGTTTTCATATGAGACTCTTACTGTACATCTGGGAAAACATGTGCACTGTAACTCATCATCACGTATTTCCGTCTTTACGGAAGTTCGGCGAAGATTACGGCACAAAGCTATTTTGGCAATTTAGGGTTTTTATGCTGTGAGAGCCTAGTAGTTCTTTTTTTACAAGAAGTTTCACATTCATTGTCAAGAAAAAGAATACCTAAGGGCAACTTAGAGTGTCCAATCAGCCTACCATGTATATCTTTGGAATGTGGGAGGAAACCAGAGTACCTGTAGAAAACTCGCGAAGGGCCAAGGAGAACATGAAAACTGCAAACAGTTGGACCAACCTGGATTTGAACCCAGGTCTCCCAATGTGAGGCCAACACACTAGCCACTCAGTCACCAAGCCACCCTGATTTGAGTGAATGGTAAATGGTGAGTACTTACATAGCGTATTAATACATATGAGTTTACCATGCTCAAAACGCTTTAGCACCCATTCACCAACGCATTCAAATACCTATGGTGCTGTTTCCATGTAAGAGGCTGCCAAGCCACTGGGGGCACAATAAGGGTCAGTGCCCTGCCCAAGGGCACTTCAAAATAGGGCAGTCTTAGCCTGGAATCACTGATCCTTCACATTCAGAACAATTCAAGCTACCAACTGCAGCCCCGCTTCACTTGAATGTCGTATACATGCATTCATAATGAAGTTATATCGATTCTAACCAATATACCAATGGCGGATATGAAAAAATAAAAAATGAAGTTGGTCTCTTCAATCAAATACTGTGAAAAAGAAATCTGATATTCATTACATATGTGGAAGGAAATCACGAATAGACTTGCAGTTTGAACGCGGCCAAAATTATCAAATAATAAGCGAGTGAGTCCAATTAAATTTTACACATTCCATTAGATAGTCTCATTTGTGGTCCAGATTCTAAAATGATGCCATTTCCTCACAGGTTATATGTGAGATGTGTCACTGAGCGCTTTTATCTACAACATTAGTTTGCCCAATTTATCTTTCACTAACACCCATTTACACACATTAATGCATCAGTTGACTGCTCCCATTGAACACGTTCCCGTGTTCTCTGGGAGAAACTTAAGGATGACCTACTCAAGCAGATGTGCTGCACCCGCCCTACATTTAAACTGACAAACTCATTTCCATTGGAACATTTACATCAGTAGCTCCAATGGCGTTTCACAACAGAGGTGATGTTTACAATGTCATAAAAATAACAATTTCTGGCTGTTTTTGTGAGACAAAGGCAGGATTTTTGTGGTTTCCATGTTTTATGGGCATTCTGTTCTCTTTCTGGAGTTGCATGACACTCAAAATTGATAAATAAGTTAGTGAGGTGTTGTACTCTAAAACATGGGTGTCAAACTGGTCCACAAAGGGCCACATTGGGTGCAGATTTTCATTCCAACTCAACAAGATGATACCTTTTGCAAGTGTAATCCGTTAATTAAAGTCAGGTTATTTTAGAAGACACCTGATTGGTTAAAATGTTGGGACTGGATCGGTAGGAACAAAGACCAGGACCCACAGCGGTCTTCGGCGGAATCGGTTTGACACCAATGCTCTAAAACATGTCTCACTTTAATGATAAACTTTTACAATTGTATAGCCATTAGAAATGTGAAAATATTATTTAAAACATTGCTTATGCAGTGTAAAAATATTTTAGGATGGGGAAAATTTGGCCCTAGAACTAATTGTTTCTTTTTTTAATGGGAACTTGAATATAATTTACAACTGATTTGGTAAAAATATTAGTTTGTGAGACCTTAAATTTCTAGTAAGATGCTTGGCATATGTACATGCAAAATGTGATTAATGCTTTTTGATTAAGAAAACAGCACATTTGGAGAGAGCCGCATTTCATTAAAGCAAGCTGTGCTTTCTTTAATGTTGAAATTTTACAGTAAAATAGGGCTGTATGAATATTGGCTAGAAAATAAACAGTCAGAACCAGAACCTGGCAATAAAGTGTTAGCCTAATGAATTAATCAAACAGTCATTAGTTCCCATCTAATGTTTTATTTGCTGGCTATTCTTGCTCTTAAAAGAAAGAGAAAACAGGGCATGCTGGGAGTGGATGCTCATTCAACTGTGAAAGAGGCTGTGTGTTATAAGTGTGTGTGTGTGCATATGCGTGTGTAAGTGTGTCCACCCACTACCAACCTGCCTCTGTGGTGAACTACTGTGGCTGGTTTACATGAGTGGATGCGTGCTTGCACCCATTACGCTTAGTAGTTTCCTGCTGATGATGGCCTGTCATACCAATAAACTCTTTCTGAGAGCCTGAAAGGGAGGGGGCATCTGTTTAATGTAGATGGTACAAAGACAAGGTCAAGTATGGTTGGGAAAGGGAGGTGGGGGATGGCCCTGAAAGGGCAGACAGGATAGGATGGGATGGAAGAATTCGGTACACAGTGGGGGGAGACTCAAAGATGAGCCGTAAAATACTTGGATTAGCAAAGAGAGAGAGAGATGAAGAGATTGAGAAGAAGCCGCTTGTGTAATCTTGGCCTTTAAAAATGAGTCGGCTACTTCTGTGGTCACATGGGGGAGATTATATCTAAGGGATTGACTGCAGAAAAATAGTGATATGGTGCCACTAATAATGACAAAGAGAATTGGGGGTTTAAGACGATAGCCGGTTCTCAGATAGTACGTCAAATAATACTTAATCTCTTTGAAAGATCTCTTCATTTTGTGGCAGAAGAAGCAATTGTACACAGGCGATAAATTCACAAGAATGCGATACATAGAACCAATTGTTTGTCCTAATGTCTCTATTTTGGTGGCTCTCAAATTGTAGCCTATGCCACTAAACTTAGTGACATAATAAAGTACTGTATACACGCTTCAATTGTTAAGATGCGTGCAAATTAAATATAAAGGGAGGGGGGGGGGAGAAAGCGATACAAACAAAACAGAATAAATGAATTTATATAGGTAGGAATGTACTGTCTCCTGGATTATTCAGAAAACTTCCCTTTTACAAAAAGACATGAAAAATGATTATGATTCGAGCTGAAGCACTGTCATAACAATTCTTTAAAAATACAATGAAAATTATAGAACGGCTTCTAACATTTGAATGTTTTAAAGCTCACTTTTCCCTCCTTTAATGGTATAACGCCATGGTTTTCAATGGATGTTTTACTTTCTTATCAGGGTCAGTTTATTAAGAAAACAACAAACTTGCACTCCTCAAAGCAACAAAGTTTTGGAGGTTTAAAGACACTTAATATATAATTTACATTAAGGATTATGTGTTTTAAAAAATATATATGTGACTATTTTTTTAAGAAATACAATACTAGACCCTTACATTTCGTGTGGTTAGGGAACAAGCATTGTGGGGAATACTTTGAAATTGCAAATACATCAAAACTCTTTAAATTGCTCAAGACTCCTTTGTTTAATGTCTGTTGTCTAATTGCCAATATGCTCAAACTCCTTAAAGCTGCTTTCAACAGCAAATTTTGATTCCTTAAACAAGGCCAGGGGTCACCAACTCCAGCCAACGATGTCACTGATCCACTCTGTTTTCCATGTCTCATTCCTCAAATTCGCCTGAATCAACAAGCAAGCTGTTTGTCCAGTAGCCTGATAATGATCCTGATGAAGAAACCAGTTGCTAGAAATGGACGTTATCAGTATAACTTGGAAAGACTTTAAATGCAGAAAACTTTAATTCCGTTCACCAGTGTTTTTTTGGTCAGTGTTTCCCAACCAGTGTGCCGATGCTCAGGTGTGCCGTGGGAAATTATTTTAAAAATTCATACATCGTAATAATCTGATATATGTTTTTTTTCATACGAATATTCATTGTTTTGCCTATTTGTCTTTGAATTCTTTTAGTTCCACTGTACAATTAGGCCACAATTAAAGTCAAACCATAGGTATCATTTGCACTTGACCAAATGGAGCAATCAGACCAACAAATTTAGTTTTAACTGAACAAAATCAGACAAATGCCAAAACAGACAAATTTATTTGTTAACTGAAGCTTCAAAAAGCCCTTCAATCTATCTGATCTATAATCCAATTAAATTGGCAAATGTTATGGATTAGATGTATTTGGTCATCTCCAAAACTGTCTGCATGTCACTCTAAAAAAAAAAATACATCAATAGTCTGCATCGATAGCTTCAAAGATTTAGCCTAAGCACTCCTCCATCTTTAACAGTCTGTCATTCACCGTTGGCTGGACTTGCACTTCCTATTTAACGGCAGACAGGCTTCTGACTATGGGTGGAAAAGTGCTTGCAAAAAAGAAATGTTAGTTTTATGGGGAGGGTTAACGTAGGAGTCATGGTTCTCAATCTTTGAGGCCCACTCATAGATGTAATCAGGAAATCATGACCACAGTTTTTGGTTAGGGGTCTCGCTTGTTGGTATAGTAAAGTATGATGCTGTGGCAAAAGACAGGGCTGACAGGTGTAAGTTCTGGTTCCAGCTACAGATAGTTATTTTGTTGAACACAGACCGCCTTTCCTACAACAGTCAGCACAATGAATGGAGGATTGGCATATGAAAGGAAGCCAAGATTTGCTTGCGGATTCATCCTTTCATTAGCGATAGTGAGGAGTTAATTGCGGTCGCAGCTGCATCTCTCATGTTTACACAAGTGACAGTTTTACACCAAGCATTGAAAGAGACAAAAAGCAATTATCAAAAAATGCAAGGCAATTTTGGCATGATAAATTGAAGTTAAATTAGCCTTTCTTCTTAAGAACAGATTTGTCATCAACAGCTGTGTTGACTGGCAATGTGTGGTCTTTTCCGGGTGAATCGTCACACAACAAAGATAAAACACTTGACGTGTGCTGAAGAGTTCCCAGTGAGAGTGATCAAAGGTGAGCCAGCGACATGATTTCAAGCTCTTCATGAGACTCAGAAGAGAAAGCAGGGAGGCTGGGGATGGGATGGTGTCAGGAATGTTGGGTTGTTATAAACTACACAACAAGAGCTTCAACAAAAATTCATGCTTTTCAGACATCTGCCAGAAAACTAAACAACAAAGGTTTTTCAGACAATTTAGAGACGTTATTTGTGTTTTAGTGAAAATGGAAACTAAAATGGATATCAGCAAAGTATAAACCTCAGCCAAGCCTTTACTCCTGGCTAAGATGTTGACCAAATTTGAGCTGTTCGTCTGGCCTTCCGGCCCATTTTGATGGCTCCATTATTGCAGATAAAGAAGAACAATTTACTGTATTCATCATTAACAGGATTGATTTTAAGTTGTATACTCTATTTAATGGTTAATTTGAATGGCTCTTTTTCTAACTAGCTGGCAGAACAACAGTCGACAGACACGTAATTTTTTAAAGATGGTAGTGATACAGTACGCAAATTGTTTCTGGAGCCTATCCCAGCAGACTTCGGGCCAGAGGCAGACCATGTATCGTTGGCCACCTAATCGCAGGGCACAAGGAGACAATCAACCATTGACACTCACACTCATAGCTATGGGCAATTTAGAGTGTCCAACTAGGCTACCGTGCATGTTTTTGGAATGTGGAAGGAAACTGGTGTACCCGGAGAAAACCCAAGCAGGCCTGGGGAGAACCTGCAAACCATACACAGGTGGACCGACCTGGATTTTAACCCGAGCCCCCCCGTCCCCTGTCCCCCCCACTCAGCCATAATGTCACTGATAATGGATCTGTATGAGTTTTTATAATTTATTTTGAATAGGAGAGCGGCCCGCCCTACTATTCAAAATAAATTATCAAAACTCATACAGATCCATTATCAGTGAAATTATGCAATAAATAAAATTGTAATGGATGCATGGTTTGCTATAGAGCAGCTCACACAGAGCATGAAAGTAAGAGGACGACAACACAGCCAAAATGAGAGTTCATGAGGTGCAAGGCAACACAGAAACTACTCCCATAAAAGATCCAAGTGAAGTCTCCCTGTCATTTTCCTTTCATTCATTTAATTTTTAATGCACTCTCCTCATTTGTGGACAGCCAGTATTTCTTTTCCTACTTGATATGAAGGAGTTTCACCATTTTATGCAAGTGTAGTAAAAACGTTACAAAAATACTTTTTGTTAATCAGGGAACAAAATGACCTTAAAAAAAACATTTTCCGTTATAAACAAAAAAGTCAAAACATGAATCTAAAACTAAATTAAATGGCCATGAAAGGTACATTTACATAGTTTTTTGTGAGGCTGAAATAGTCTGCATGGAAATGGTAATGTCATCAGTTGATTGTTTTATTGCTTTCATATTGCACCTTTGGTTTGAAGACAAATTCAGAAACATCTAGATGCCTGACAAAATGTCTGCAGGTTTTAATATTAATTACTTTTCATAACTTTGGATAACTTTATTCATCCCGTATTCGGGAAATTACATAGTGTACGGAGTGAGTTGTCTTATCTTTATTGCACAACAAAACTAATTTTTTAAAATCATCATATTTTATATTTTCTTTCCTTTTTAAATTAGGTAAAGTAATTACTTTCATAATTGAATAACAAGGAAAGTAATTTTTCTACTCATTCACAAAAGTTTGAATTTTCAAATTTTAAAGAAAAAAGATGTAATAGTTATTGTGATAATTATCAATAACGATTGTTTTTTATTTTTATTTTTTTAACATGACAAAATGTTTTGTCATATCCCCAAGCGACACATGATGTAGTGGTTCATTTGCCTGACCTTGGTCCGGACAGCGTGGGATTGATTCCCACTCTGACTGACTGACGACCAGTCTAGGGTGATCCTTTCGGCTGTAGTCAGCTGGGATAGACTCATGGGACCCAGCGACCCTTACGAGGGCACAATCGGTGTTGAAAATGTATGAATGCATAAATTGTGAAAGGTTTGAAGCCTAAAGCTGAAAGAATTGGCCTGTAGAGATGCTTGGTGGACAGAGAACACACCACTGCTGAGAAGACAAAGAGACACACACTGTTACAGCTGATCAATTTCCCATCCTCTCAATAATAGATGTGACCAGGACTGAGGGCTGTTATCTGTCAGGCTTGACTGACCGAAATACAATCCCCACTGGGAGCTCACCCATACGCACAAACACACTTGCAAGCTTGCACACAATCACAAAACATTAGATTTCAATACACACCACTTGCTTGTTTGATTACTTCTAAGCTAAGCTTTGGAGAGTATTGCAGCAGAAATAGAGGAATATGATACAAAATCATAGAGTGACTCTTTCTACGTCATTTCCATGGTCACGCACTGATACACACATAAATTCATAAGTAAACTTGATCCATTTCAGATAAAATGAACTCTAAATGGCTCAGATTTCTCTCACTTGTGGCATATACTTCTAATCTCTCAGAATCTTCCGAAGAAGTAAATCTTTTGCATTCACACCCAACTTTCTAAGCATTAAATGGTGCATGACTTAACATGGCTGATACCATCAGGTTGCCAGATATTTAGCGGTTGTGTGGATTGACAGCAGGAGGTGAGCATGTTTGAGAAGTCTCAGTGAGTCAAAGCAGATTGTGAGAAGGCTCTTGCTTAGCCCATATCTGTCAGGACCCCCTTGCATCGCTTTACCCAGATGTGTCAAACCACAACACTGGCACACACGACACATATTTCCTTCATTGCCAGCTGTCCCCCCTGCAAATGTACAATGATTATAAATCTTCACATAAAGATGTTTGTTCCAACATTTGGGATGGGATTTTTGCTATACTACCTGTCACAACTACATTATATCTATATGAATGCATTAAAAGAGAAAGTAACAGATGGAGAACAGAGGGATTTGTTAATATAGATGGCTTTGGAAAATGTCAGCCCAATGAAATCAAGAATTTCAAGAAGAGCTGTTGTGTAAGTCGAGTCGAATATTAGGATTAGACCAGTAAACTGTTTAAATGTCAGCAAAATCTGAAAGATGTCAGGTTCAAAAGTGTAAATACGAGTCAGCTTTGTCATTATCACAGCATGTGTATAACTGAACAGAAGGTGATGGCTCTGCATTAAAGCATCTCTCATGGTGACACCTCTCCCACCAATCTTTCAAATATTAAATTGCTTATGCCTAACACAAGACACTCGTTGGAAAAAAGTAAGGTTTGGTTAGATCTAATGTTTTCTGATTATTGTGCTAAATAATAATTCTTGGGACGAGTGCAGTTTGGGCCTCATGCAATACAAACCCTCACATTTCAAGGTGTAGTGTGGTCAACATAATTGCTCTCTTGCATAGAGTATTAATATCGAGATCATTTCAACTTGATCCATCCAATGTCAAAAACCCAAATATACTATATAAAGAAGAGGCGGCCCAGCAGTTGAGTGGTTAGAGCGTTGGCCTCAAATCAAAGTTATAGGGTACTGGGTTCAAATCCAGGTTTGTCTTCTGGAGTGGAATTGCAGGTTCTTCCTGGGACTGTGTGGGTTATCTTCATGTACTCTGGTTTCCTCCCACATTCCAAAAACAGGCTTGGTTGGACACTCTAAACTGCCTCTAGGTATGAGTGTGAATGGTCATCTCCATGTCCCATTTGATTGACTGGCCACTGACTCAGGGTGCTGCACCCCATCACTAGCCCAGTCAGCTGGAATAGCCTCCAACACCCACACCCCCGGGATCACTGTGAGAATAACCGGTTCAGATAACGAGATGAGATGTATAAAGTAAAGACATAATGCATTAATTGCACAAGAAGGCACATTAACAAACACGGATAAGCAGGCTAGTTAGGTTCAAGAGATTCTGTAGTCATTTTGAAAACTTTGTTTCTATATAGGAACTGCCTCGTGGTGTAGAGGTTCACTCGCCTGATTTCGTTGTGGGCAGGTGCGGGCTCGATTCTTGCTGGTGTTGGTATGATTGTAAGTGACGACCAGTCTAGGGTGTAGCCTGCCTTTCACGCGAAGTCAGCTGGATTAGGCTCCAGCGACCCCCGCTGTATGGAAAATGAATGATTGCTTCTATATACGTATGTGAAATACGTTAGAAAGTGCCAGACGGGTGCCAAGATTGAAACCATCTGCTTAATTGAAGAAGCTCATTTTCAGCTTCTCAAACAGCTGGACTTTTTTTTAAGTGCGCCTGAAGTGGATCCCAAGTGACATCACATCCTCCCCAGCTAGCCCAAACCACTAGAAAAGTTAAACGCCATCAATGGCTATTCGGTAAACTGTTTCCTCATTCAGTTTGCTATTAAGCTACGTATGAGTGATTGCCCCCATATCCCCAAATACATTTCTTGCCAGTTTATGTGTCATGTAGACTTTATGTTTTTGTTAAAGGAAATTTGACATTCCCGTTAAACAACATTCGTTGCTAATGCAAGTTCAGAGCCCGAATGGCTCTGGGATAAAAAAAAAAAAAAACTGTCCCTAAGTCTTTTTGTCCGTGTTTTGTGAGACCTGTAGCATCTGCCAGAGAGGGCAGCAGCCGGAACAGGTTGTGACCAAAAGAGACCAGGGAAATTTGTCTGTACCTCACCAGTCATGAACCTCACCATATGTCACTGGAGATCACCCATATCATGGTGACCCTACAAAGTAATAGTGTAATTGTAATACAGTAGCCCATCAACTACTTAAGTGAAACAGCATGACCACACACATTTCTCATTACGAGGACTCTGACGGCTTTGATAATTAAATAAGTATCCTATTCTCTGTACGGCATTATGTTGATTTATTTTCAGTGATTTCAAACAAGGGGCAGCCCTGTCGAGCGGGCGATTAACGAGTTGGCCTCACAGCTCTGGTGTCCTGGCTTCAAATCCAGGTCCCATCCACCTAGGTGGAGTTTGCTTGCCTGCATGGTAGGCTGATTGGACACGATAAATTGCCCCATGGTCTGCGAGCGAATGGTTGTCCATCTCCTCGTGCCCTGCGATTGGCTGGCCACCAATTGGTGTCCACCGGTTCCGGCCCGAAGTCATCTGGGATAGGCTCCAGCACCCCCACGACCCTATTGTGGATTACAGGTAATTCAAGGGGCATGATTTCGCTACGACTTCCTGGTTAAATTAGTATATTTAAATAAAACATTCACTTATGGTAGATTCACCTCTGTAAATAGACTGGGTTCCAGTGTAGACCCAAGAAGGGAAAATAACATGAGCCTATTTTGACATATAGACACAAGAACAGATCATCGTTTAGAAAATCAGGGTGTTTGCCAACACTGGAAAAGTAACGCCAGGAATATCTTAAATAACGACACAAGCCCAGTTCCACTGCACTGTTTTCATCATGTAGGCCAAGTCAAAACAAATGTGACACTACTGCGATAATGAACGAGCTTTGTGTTTGAGTGCAACCGTGATAATTAGTCTCAAGATGGTGCATTTGTCAAGAGATGGTTCATAAAATATAGAGGCCATTTGGCAAGCACTCAAGAACAAATTTGTATTCTAAGCGGGAGGAGTGTTAACGCAAATGCTCAACTGTTTATATCTGGCAGAAGCAACAAAGAGCTGACAATTGCAGGTAAATACAATAAAGGAAGCAATATTCACCATGGCTGAACTCACGCTTGAGACGTCTCCCTTCATAATCTTGATTTTTGATTTGTCTAAAGGACTGTGTGTGCATCACGGTAAAATGTTTTCGACCAAAGTTGGGGCCTCTAAAGTGAGCAATGACCCAAGGTCAGAAGAATGATAATGATATTTATGAAGTCACTTATGTCGAAATCCACAGAATCAGATTCTACTTTACATCTTTTCAAGTGTCCACACATCATTTAGTTTTTAGAAACACCTGTACCTTTCCAGTCTTGACTTAAAAAAAGAACTATCTCAAAATAAATTTGATTGTCTTTCAAATTTATTTAGGAGTATTTAATACCTAAAACCAGTATTTCATGAAAAATGAATTCAGGAAATCACTTCCACACTGGGCGGACAAGTCAGTTCTGAGGTCGAGAGTTTGGTTCCATGTTTTTTCTGGGTACTTAGGTTTCCCCCCCACATTGACATGCATGGTAGGCTGATTAAACACTCAAAATTGCCCCTCGGTGTGAGTGTAAACGGTTGTCCGTTTCCTTGTGCCCTGTGATTTGCTGACCACCGATTCAAGGAGTCCCCCCGCTTGGGGCCCAAAGTGAGCTGGGATAGGCTATGGCACCCCCCACAACCCTTATAGGGATAAACACTCCAGAACATGAATGACTGTTGTGAGGTAACTAAATGTTCATAAATAAACAAAAAGCTCCCTCTTTAGTCAACCTTAGGCTACCTGCACTCCACAAAATTCACCAAACGATGGCTCTTAACTGGAAAAATAAAGTGAGGTTACCACTATGCACATTAAAGCTACTAAATCCAGGATGTCAAGGAATTGCATGTCTTGGCCTCTACGGCTCATTTCGAACAATGCTCAGCCCAGCCGCAGAGGGAGGCAGTATTTGGTGGCCAGCGCAAAAGCTGTCTCTGTTGAAATTAATCGTGGTGTTGGTGGACTTGTGATGCACTTATTGTCCGCCACTGCTGTACAATGCACCATTTACGGCAGATGCATTGGGTAGCCACCATCCATCTTCGTCCATGCGGCAGTTAATGTTGTGAAGTGACTTGTCTTTTCTCAATTTTGAATTGCACAAAGGCAAAAAAAATTATCACAAGATTATTGCCCCAAGCCAAAAAAATGTCCCTCGGCATGAGTGCGAGCGTGAATGGTTTTCTTCCTTGATGTGCACTGCGATTGGCTTGCAACCGAGTAGATTGGATAGGCGCCATCACTCCCACTAACCTTGTGAAGATAAGCGGTTCAGAAAATGAATAAATGAATGAATGAATAAATAATTAGCCTTATCGTTTTATCGGTCAGGTCTAGTTTAACAGCTACATGTCAACTCTTGAATATTACTCTCTGCCCATTACCCAGGATATAGACTGCATCGTCTTGAGGGAAAAAAAGTATTTTCTTTGAGAATTTCATTTTGTCTTTTCATTCCAATTGTATTAATGATTCATGAGTTTCTGATTAAACTATCAAAAGGAAAAAAAAAGTTAAGTGTAAGAGAGGATTTCAGATGGGAGACTTGCCACATCTAATTGGACTGTTCTTTGATAGCATCAAAAACTCGGACTAAAAACAATGATAATCAGTTGGAGTTCTAAGTGGATAGAAAGCTCGGTTAAGACACTCAGCTAGCTGCGACACTCAGCACGCTGCGACACAAGGACAGGCTTATTAGATCAATGTTGATTATCTAAATAAACTTAGAATAATAATGAACCTTTACCCAGCGGGTGTATATATAGTAAAAATCTTATCTAAATTAAACATGTGCATCCAACTGTGGTTGACCACAATTGCCTCAAAAAATCTTTTCAAACTGCAACACACAAATATACATTTTATTACCAATGTGCCGGTAGAAACCCAATTACAATTATATTCTGCATTGTTGGCTCCTCAGGGTTTGTGGTATCGATGATTCATTTTGTGTTTTATCAAAGAAAGAAGAGTGTCATTAAAAAGAGATCAGTCAGCCAGCAGGCATGAGGACTCAGCGGCTAATTGCCCATTCATCAAAAAAAGCCACCTCAAGAGGATTGTAGGTCTGAAATATCACGCATGACAATTGAACCGCAACCGATTAATCCCAATATTGATGAACTTCATGCTCTGAAGCGTGCCCTCCTGTGAAAGTGCTCTGAAAAGGCTGGAAAATGAACAGACATACACAAACCTGGACATAGGCATAGCATGAAAAACATAGATATGCCATCTTGTCTTTAAGGCGTAAAGTGACTTCCACTAATAAACACGTTAATTATGTTTGTAATTTTGCAGGGATCACACAAGTTTCTCTTTGTTGTTGTGGTTTCTTAGCTCTGCGTGATGCTGACAGTTCATTAACTTAGCTGTGATAGCAATAAATCTGTTTTAAAATAGCCCCTTTAACCATTGTACTGCACATGAACAGCTGTTTTTTGGAGGGATTGAATACAGTGGTACCTCTACTTACAAATGTCTCTATATACGTAATATTCAGATTACAAATGTCTCATTATGAAAATAAAATTCCACTAGAGAAACATGAAATCTTAAAATCATTCCTTAAAGTGTAAATACATCCGTAGCATCCGTATTTTATTTTGAAATTGCTATGATAGAGTTGCTCTTCCATCACCCAACACCCAACACCTCACTGGTTTCCCATTGAAGACCTGGATTTGAACCCAGGTCCCCCACTGTAAGGCAGACGCGCTAACCACTCATCCGCCGGGCCGCCCCTTATTGAATTTAACGGCTCAATTTTTGTCTTTTTCAAATATTTCATACAAAATTGGTATACGTTTATAATATATAAAAAGTTAATGGTAGGGGAGGGCAAATATCTTATAAATAGCACTTGCTAGTTTGGGAGCCCACAGTTTTTTACCATAAGGAATGGTGGTGAGGTCTCTCCAAAAAGACCATGCTTCCCCCGAATTTTTTCTCCATAGCTATATTAAACAAGTAAGAAATAAGTGGAATTATACATGCTGATTCTGTCTCTCACGTAGACATATTCTAAATGTGAACATCTGCATCTGGGTTAAAGAATTCACTCAGCTAGCTCTGCATCTCTCATTTATCCAGCTTGGGCAATTTTGACCCTATTCCCCCAATTTTCCGAAACTGCAGCATCAGCTGGAGCTAAACAGTAAACCCTTGCCCTGAAGCAAGGAAAAATAGGCAGTGTGACTACTGTGAAACTTCATTTAAAACAGGATTAAAAGAGTCAAATGTAGCTTTGATTGCGAGTTCACTTTAATACTAGCTATTTTATTTAAAATGACCTTGTCACTAACATTTTGTTGGGGTTTTGGGGGGAGGTGTATGTGTGTGTGTGTGCGTGTGTGTGCGTGTTTTCCTTGTGTGTGCTCTCTGGGTGATGTGTGCATCTCACCTCTTGTGTCCCTTCTGGTTTCCCTTCCTCTCGTAAATCACTTGGGCTTGTTTATAATAACAGAAATTGTAGCATAATTTTCCAGGATGGTATTGGTTAAGTATCAACCAAAAATATCTTGAAAAAAAAATCTGATCAGATCGCAAATCAAAAAACTCAAATCTGAACTGTAATTACTGAAACCTACCTTGCATTGATAAATAAATACAAAATATCACTCAATGATTCCTTCCTGTGAGACAGAAACTCAAACATAATTAGATATTTCTAATAAGGTTTGGGAAATTAAAAAGAGCAGCAATCAATTGATAGCATTCAATTCCTGGCGGCTTGTTCAACAGTACATCAAAAATAACTCTGGAATATTGTCACTTTGGTTTGCGGATTCTATTTTTTCATCCAGTGCTAGCAAACCAAACTTTCAGTACACATACACAAGAGCAAAAGCGGGATCAGCTTTCCAGTTCTGTCATTGTGTGATTTTCTGGTCTATTCGTTTTCAACACTGTAAATACACTAACAACACACATTTTGCCCTTAGCATCCTCCTGTCCTTCCAAATAGCTGGGTCTCCTATGAAGAGAAATTCTGCATCGTTGGAGTCATCGTTCATCTCATCCATCCAAATAACCATCCGCCTGAGTGCTGAATGTACTCAATAAAGTATACTTTCGCAACACAACATAAGAAAAAAAGGATGTACTTTGGGAATTCCTGCCGAGAAAAATGTAAATAATTCTTTATCTACGGTAATCCTTCAAATCTCACAGTGATGTAGACCAGGCATGGCTCGCCATAAATCGAAAGACCGCAAAGTATGATCACCCCTATAATGAATGTCATACTACAGTAATACCTTGGCATAAGTGTCCCAACATGTGAGAAATTTGAGATACGTGGAAAATTCAGAGCAAATTTTTGCCTTGAGATACGAATTAATATACGAGATGGTTGCCAATGTGGCCTCCAGGTAGCCGAGAATGCGAGAGGCTACTATATGAGAAAAGCATTACTCTGACTTTCTCACCATATCTCCGTCGCGTAAAGATATCTCCGAGGCTAGCCCGTAAAGTTTGCATTTTTGACATTTTTTCTGCGTTAAGCAGTGCATAATCCAGAGCAAGGCGGCACAATGAAGGTTAGTGAGAAGAAAAAGCATATGATGACAATTGATTTAAAGCAATAATAGAAAAAGATGAGAGTGGTGTACACGTGACTGAGCTGGCTCACCAACGTAAGATTACAACGTATTTGTAAGTGTGTATATTAATCTAAGTTGATCTAAATTAAATGTAAAGTTTAAGTTATGTTATGTTACGTGGTGTCATAAAAGTGAAGCGACCCGAATATGTTGCCGTGATGCTCCCTCCTGCCGTTTCTTCTCCTCCTCCGCACACACCGCCGTTAACCGCAACCGCCTGTCTCGAAGGTAAGAACTCTGTACAGTACTTTACATAACAATGTCACATTTTATTGCAGATCATAACAAATAAGGATGGGAATGAATTAATTTTTATCTGGTTATTTTATATGGGAAAAAATGATTTGAGATACGAGTGAATTGACATACGAGCTCATATTTCAGTATATTATTGTATATGTGATAGCGGCTATACAAGAGTACGCAAGAACAAATATCAAGAAATGTTTATATTTAATGTTACAGTTATAGAACATGAAAAGACTATATCTAAATATAATCTCTTGAGATAAGAGCTTAGTGCATTCCGGGACCGAGCTCAAATCAACTCTTTCTATAGAAATGCACTAAATACAAATTAATTCATTTCCACCCTCTAAAAAAAACACCCAAAACAGAATATTACAATAGAAATCATCATCATAAGCAGCCTCTCAAATCTCGGCAACCTGGTTGTATCCCATGCTCATATCTCAAAATGTGTCTCATATCTCAAAGCAAATATTTGCTCAGAATTATATGTATCCCAAATTTCTCGTGTCAAGGTATTACTGCATATTCAAAAATTGTAAATACTTTAAGTACTGTACTCAAAGTGAAAATGGTTCTACTCCGCTGAATTTAAATATATAAACAGGTTATTAGGAGCTTTAGTCTGATTCCTTTTTGTCAGATTCGAGAGGCATTGGATCATCGATGAAACATTTCTGGGAAATTCCACCATCAGCTCCGCTACCTGGAGGCTCTCTACCATCTTAGCCGCTCAGAGAGCTCTATTTTCGGATAAAGGCGACTGCACCCGCAGTGACATCACCCGGAGCTTGCACTTTGAAACATTGCCGGGAAATTTCACCATAAGCTCCGCTACCGAGAGGCTGCCGGCCGTCTGCTAAGAGATGGTGATGGTTTCCGCTGTAAGGTCACCCAGGGCTCGCATTTCTGAAAAAAATCCACCCTCACCGACGCTCCTTGCCGTCCCGTCCTTTCAGAGAGCTCTATTTTCAGATAAAAGCGATGGCCACAGCCCGCTGCCAGCCATTTTTCTTCTTCGTTGCCGAGTTGAGTGACAGGAATCTATCTTCCGTCGTTTTTAGAGTGGCAAGCGGAAGACAGGGAAGTGTTTTCTACTTGCGAGTTTCAGCATGAATTTTGACATTTTTAATTTGGATACTTAATTAAAAAAACATGATGTACTGAAGCCACAAAGAAGTGAAAAATGACAGTATGACTCTTTAAGCATGGTTAAAATGCACACCACCATGCGTATTGGAGTAAACACAGCGTCAGACTAAAAACAATCCGAGTGTGACCGACAGCGACACCATCTGAAAACAGCCCTCACAGAGAAAAATCTCCATTCAACTATATCCTCTAAATGACCATGCGCTTTTTCTCCTTCCCTTACTGCCACTTCCATCCACATTTCTCGACACAAGGATGAATTCGCCATGTCCCTTTCTAACCCCAATCTCAGGAGAACATTGCATCACAGAGACTACAGAGGAAAACAGAAGGTTTGACGCTTTGATCTCTTCCAGTCATTTACAAAGGAGCATTACCAATCATGTGTCTTCACCTGTTTTGATTGATCACCATCAAAAGGGAAGACTAAGAAATGTCCCTCCTCATCTTCTACATCTATGAGAATTTTAAATCAAGCAGCAAGAAGCTACGGGTGAAAAATCACTCGTCAGTCACTCGCCTCGAGGATGTAATTGGAGAAGATATAGCAGAGAATCCATGTCTTGCAAAGTCAATGCCAAGTAACTAGGCTTTTCCTTCTCACTTTAAAAGCTAGACACCAGATGATGTGCACTAAAGGTTTGATGAAGCTTATAAAATCTTTGCTGTTCCTAGGAATCAAGAAAGAACTGATAAGATGTTAAAAGATTCCTTTATCTCTTTCCTTATATGAATCAATTGCATCGGGAATACGACCATTATATTACCGCTTGCCCTAAGGGAGTATTCATGTCTCGATCACTAAGAATTTGTTTTCCCATTCCTAGGAGACGATGATGTCTGATTCATTTTGCAAAATTGTCAGCCAATAAATGGTGCACGTCCATTGTTTGCTGCACACTCAGCCTGCAAAGTAAAGCCCCCAAGGGGGCTCGTCTTGGGGGTTCTCCCACTCTCATTAGGAGCGAATAAAATAGAAGTAAAGGTTCACTGATCATTTACCACATTCCTTGTGAGCTTTTGCAAATATTGAGGGTGGGTAGCTTTTCCTAAAAATCAAATGATCATCAGTAAACATTTAAAAGGCTGAATCACTGATGGGAGCGGCATCATTTTTTCCTAGAAGGGTCTTTAACAGCTATTTCTGCCATGCAGGCAAAACATTAAAACCAAGGCAATAATTATTTGAAGCACATAGTAACATCTCTAAGTTTCTTTACATTTTTTCACCTTAGCTATAATTCCAATCAAGTTGCACTTATTTTTACATTGGAGCAGTTAGGATGATTATTAAATGTCAAGTCCCCCACCAACGCAATTTGTAACAATGAAATTTTAACCTTTATTTCTATCCCCATGTTTGAATAAATATTTGCTAACTTTGCTTTCCCAAAAAAATCTTAATGAAACACAATGGATCTAGAATAGTTACAAGTTAAGCCTTTCTTTAAATAAATTGTGGTAAAAGACATTGGTATGAGGTAAGCGGGGTCATCATAAGTTTTACTCCATATGATCCAATTATGGCGGACGAGTGATTAGCACATTTGCCTCACAGTTATGGGGTCGAGGGTTCGATCTCAGTTCGGTCTTCACCGTGTGGAGATTGCATGTTCTTCCCGGGCTTGCTTGGGTTTCCTCCCACATCCCAAAAACATATAGAGTAGGATGATTGAACACTCAAAATCGCCCCTAAATACGCGTGAGCATGAATGGTTGTCCATCTCCTTGTGCATCGCGATTGGCTGGCCACCGATTCAGAGTGTCCCCTGCCTGGTGCCTATAGTTAGCTGGAATAGACTCCAGCACCCTCTGCGACCCATGTGAGGATAAGCGACTTCATAAAATGAATGATTAAAGAGTGTCAAATATTATGAACATGTTTTAACACAAAAATAACTGATGCCTTGAAGTGCAGCCGACAAACAGGAACAATGTTCATAGAAACATATTTTGGGGGGGTGTACAAGGGAAGAAAAATGTATATCATAATAAGTTTTTGCAAAAAAAATTACTCTGTGGTATTAATTACCCAAGCAGCTCATATGGGCATAAATGTGTGCTTAATGTAATTGAGACTTAATCAACCACACCACTGAACGAACCAAAAGCCAAAATATATATAAAGTTTCCACACAATCTGAAAACTAATTGACGAGTTGTGATTTGGTGTTCTCTTCAAATTTAGTCCAGTTTACAACATATTTCCATTATGAACATAAATATAAATGTGCTTTTTTAAACTATGTATTATCAACATTGATTTGGCGAAATTTGTGACATGATTTATGCCCGCTGCAATTGAAATGACTTTTTTGCAAGGTGCTACAGTTATCAGAAACTGCTTTTTTAAAATGTTCAGCCCTGAAAATTGATTGTTGCCAAGTGAAGAAGCCAATGGAGAACTCGATCATGGAAAATTAATCATTCGATTACTCTGCCCCAGTGGCTCGCTGGATTTTAACTGCAGACCTCCGATAAAAGCAGACGATTAAGCGCATGTCTGTGCTATTACGCTAGTGAGCCGCAAACCTAGATGGCACAAACGATATATCTATCATATCAAAATGAGGAGTGTAAGATGGGTGATTCAATATTCTTTAAGCGTCCAGACTATGTATATGCCCTGCTTCCATCCTTTCTATAATTCCATCCGCAGCTGTAGCATAGTCCATGAGATTTGAGATAGTAACTGTCTCGTCAGTTTCTCGACCACACCTCTTCTCCCTTACCATTCATTCAATGTTAACGCTGTTTATGGTGGTCAGGGTTGTTGGGTGCTGGAATCTATCCCAACTGATTTAGGGCAAAAGCCAGGTTTCACCCTAAATTGGTTGCCAGTCAATCGTGGAGCATACACAGAGACAAAACCATTTGCATACACATTCACCCCGCCAATGAGCGGGATTCGCTGCCCACACCAAACTCAGGTGAACGTGCCAATAGACTAACAGGTAAATAAAAATTCTATATCCAGGCTAGATAGTATTAGGAAAAAATCTGCGATTCATCCTTTCAAATATCCTCTTTGTTATGCCCCTTAGCATTTTTGGGGCAAAATGTGTGAAAAGTATTTATTGATTCATAATGCATTCCACACATCCATGTAGCGGATACGAGAGTTGCTAGAGCCAATCACAGGTGACTTCGGGCAAAAAGCAGATTTTTCCCTAGACTGGTCGCCAGTCAACCGTAGGGCACGGTGTGAAAAATATTGGCTGAATGTTGCCGAAACAAACACGAGCACTGCACAACCAATCTGTTTGTAAGTCAAAAATATG